>NC_042618.1:483179752-483261623 GCF_901001135.1 Rhinatrema bivittatum | reverse complement strand
AGGGCTGTGCCCTGCTGATCCGGTGCCCGAGGGCTGTGCCCTCCTGATCCGGTTGCCTGAGGGCTGTGCCCCTCCTGATCCGGTGCCCGAGGGCTGTGCCCCTCCTGATCCGGTGCCCGAGGGCTGTGCCCTGCTGATCCGGTGCCCGAGGGCTGTGCCCTCCTGATCCGGTGCCCGAGGGCTCTGCCCCTCCTGATCTGGTGCCCGAGGGCTGTGCCCTCCTGATCCGGTGCCCGAGGGCTGTGCCCTGCTGATCCGGTGCCCGAGGGCTGTGCCCTTGCTTTCTCCTCTTCTCGCTGCCGCTCGCTGGAAGCTTTCCTTCAGCCTGGGCCTTACCTTCCTGCCTGCCTCTCTGCTGGACTCTCCCCTGAATATTCTGCAATATCCTTGTCTTTCCTCGGGCGTTTTATGCGCTGCAGGTGTGTGAAGACCTCTGTGAGGAGAGCGGGAACAGATTTCCCTGCCGGGCACTGCTAACCCTCCCTGGTCTTTTCATTTTTTAGCACTGTTAACAGCCTGGGCGTGCTGACGGGGGCGCAGCTGTTCTCGCTCAGTAAGGAGGAGCTGAAGACGGTTTGCCCGGAAGGTGCGCGGGTGTACAGCCAGGTCACTGTGCAGAAAACAGCCCTGGAGGTAAGTGCTTTGTGCTGATGTTTTCCAGACTTCACTTCTCCCGAGGGAGGCTTGCGTTCCCCCTCCTGCCCCGCGCCGGCGTTATTTCACAGCCGCTGAGCAGATTTCTTTACAAGGTGTCTTGTGATCCTTGTGTTTGAAAATGATGTTGTAATAAATATTACAAGGTTTAGTGCAGCACCCAGTGTAATACTTTGCAGTTTTCTGCACAAGAAGAGAAGTTTTGCTGGAAAGGAAGTGCAGCGTAAGAGGCGAGACAGAGGCGGTAAGATAAGAGGGGATTTTGTAGCAGAACGGGTGGTGGCCCCATGCTGGAGATGCTTTTTTTGCCTCTGGTCCCACATCTTTGGAGTGTTTTAATATCTTTGGTCTTGCCCTAATGCTCTGCACCTTTTATTATGATTACAGTATGTTTTAAGCTCTGCTTGTCAGACCTGCTCTTCAGCTGTCTGTGCTGTATTCATGCTTTATGTGTATCAGTGTGACTCCTGCATGAGGCTCTGATGAGGATCTGCTCTTCAGCTGTCTGTGCTGTATTCATGCTTTATGTGTATCAGTGTGACTCCGGCATGAGGCTCTGATGAGGATCTGCTCTTCAGCTGTCTGTGCTGTATTCATGCTTTATGTGTATCAGTGTGACTCCTGCATGGAGACCTGCTCTTCAGCTGTCTGTGCTGTATTCATGCTTTATGTGTATCAGTGTGACTCCTGCATGAGGCTCTGATGAGGATCTGCTCTTCAGCTCTCCGTGCTGTATTCATGCTTTATGTGTATCAGTGTGACTCCTGCATCCCACGCCGGCTCTTCACACCCCCCCCCCCCCCGTTGGATGGCATCATTTGGGGGTGGAGCTTGATGCCAGCGTTGGAGGAACAGAGGCTCAGAAACAACTCTCCTGGAGAAGTCAAGGATGGCAAAACGACTCAATGAACCGGGGAGAGTGACCAGCAGAAGCAGTCCTTGTGCATCCGGTGTTGTACATGCACCCCTTACACGGTCTCCCGGCACACGCACGTACACGCACCCCTTACACGGTCTCCTGGCACACGCACGTACACGCACCCCTTACATGGTCTCCTGGCACACGCACGTACACGCACCCCTTACACGGTCTCCCGGCACACGCACGTGCACGTACACGCACCCCTTACACGGTCTCCCGGCACGTGCACGTACACGCACCCCTTACACGGTCTCCCGGCACACGCACGTACACGCACCCCTTACACAGTCTCCCGGCACGTGCACGTACCCCTTACACGGTCTCCCGGCACACGCACGTACACGCACCCCTTACACGGTCTCCTGGCACACGCATGTACACGCACCCCTTACATGGTCTCCCGGCACACGCACGTGCACGTACACGCACCCCTTACATGGTCTCCCGGCACGTGCACGTACACGCACCCCTTACACGGTCTCCTGGCACACGCACGTACACGTACACACGCACCCCTTACACGGTCTCCCGGCACACGCACGTACATGTACACGTACCCCTTACACGGTCTTCCGGTACACGCACCCCTTACATGGTCTCCCGGCACACGCACGTACACGCACCCCTTACACGGTCTCCCGGCACACGCACGTGCACGTACACGCACCCCTTACACGGTCTCCCGGCACACGCACGTGCACGTACACATGCACCCCTTACACGGTCTCCCGGCACACGCACGTACACGTACACATGCACCCCTTACACGGTCTCCCGGCACATGCACGTACATGTACACGTACCCCTTACACGGTCTCCCGGCACGTACAAGTACACGTACACGCACCCCTTATACGGTCTCCCGGCACACGCACGTACACGTACACATGCACCCCTTACACGGTCTCCCGGCACATGCACGTACATGTACACGTACCCCTTACACGGTCTCCCGGCACGTACAAGTACACGTACACGCACCCCTTACACGGTCTCCCGGCACACGCACGTACACGCACCCCTTACACGGTCTCCCGGTACACGCACCCCTTACACGGTCTCCCGGCACACGCACGTACACGCACCCCTTACACGGTCTCCTGTCACACGCTCGTACACGCACCCCTTACACGGTCTCCTGGCACGTACATCCTGAAAAGCCCTTGCAATGACACTGTGGCTTATATTGATCTTTGGAGGAAGGTACACGTGACTCTACAGACTCTTTTGCTTTTAATAGAAGATGAATAAAAACAGTAGAAAATAACGTTCTAGATCGCTTGATTCTCCCCCCAAAGCAAACCAGAAAGGTGCGAAGTCCCCAGTAATCTAACTACACAGACAGTTCAGCTCCGTCTAAGCCTTTGCAATGATTGGGAAAACACAGATAGTTTGTAGCATCGCCGAGGACAGCACTGCGGCTTTACATTATATTCAGGTGCTCCAGGTATAAAATCAGCCGTCTCAGGAGGGAGGTAAGAGCCAGGAGCCAGAGTCTGGAGAGTCTCCACGGCTTTCATGTAACGTTTTGCCCTGACTCGACCATAGTTTTGCATTTGATACAATATCCTAAAGTGGGAAATTAAGAACGTTCCTTTTTTTATTGGGCCTATGGCAAATACTGCAAAGTCCCTGAATACTTTCCACGCACCAACCCTCTGCCTGATATTCAGAGGAAAGCCCCTGTGAGCTTTCTCTTCTCATCTGCTCGTGCAAGCCCCGCCAGAGCGCGGCTAAGAGAGCACCAGACAGTCCCTCTTCACTATGTCCACCGCCGCCTCCCTGCAGCGTTCAGTTCAACCCTAGGAAGGAACCCGGGGAGAGAGCAAAGGATTCCAGAGCAACAAACTTTGCTGCACGCTGGTCCTTTAAGTGCTGAGAGAGGATTCATCACACTACCGTGCGCAGGTTTCAGTGGCTTTGATGTTAATGTGTGCAGGCTTCCCGGCTGAGCTGCAGGGTTTCAATTACTGACATAAGATCTGCAGCAGCACCAAATTCTCTAAGAAAAGCTCTCAATTTTTGGCTCTGTGGCTTATTCTACTTCAATTTCCAAAGTTCCTTCCCTTTTTTTGTCCTATTTACATTTTTGTGTACATTTTGGAAAAGTGAGAGATTCTTTACTATGACCACATTACGTTTAGGGAAAAAAACACTTTTCTGATTTGTCCCTTCTTCAGCTATCCATACTGTATTCATGCTTTGTGTATCACTATTGGCTTCTGAGGAAGACCTGCTCTTCAGCTCTCTGTGCTGTATTCATGCTTTGTGTGTATTAGTGTGACTCCTGCATGGGGCTCTGACGGAGATCTGCTCTTCAGCTGTCTGTGCTGTATTCATGCTTTATGTGTATCAGTGTGACACCTGCATGGGGCTCTGATGGAGATCTGCTCTTCAGCTGTCTGTGCTGTATTCATGCTTTACGTGTATCAGTGTGACTCCTGCATGGGGCTCTGATGAAGATCTGCTCTTCAGCTGTCTGTGCTGTATTCATGCTTTACATGTATCAGTGTGACTCCTGCATGGGGCTCTGATGAAGATCTGCTCTTCAGCTGTCTGTGCTGTATTCATGCTTTACGTGTATCAGTGTGACTCCTGCATGGGGCTCTGAAGATCTGCTCTTCAGCTGTCTGTGCTGTATTCATGCTTTATGTGTATCAGTGTGACTCCTGCATGAGGCTTTGGAGATCTGCTCTTCAGCTCTCTGTGCTGTATTCGCTTTACAGTTATCACTGCAATGGTTTCCGATAAAGATCAGCTCAACAGCTTCTGCCTTAAGATTCAAAATGGCTGCAGAATTTACATAGGAGATACTTTCAAAATATTTAAGCCCTAATGTGTCCTCTGGTCTGAGATTTTCATGAAAGGAAAATGGTGGAATGCTACTGATTTTTAGCTCTTTTTAAGATGGGATTTAACGTCCGTCCGTAGCTATAAAATGTTTTAAAGCTGGGGCAGTAGCAGTTTATAGCTCCCCTAGGCAGGGAGATGAGGTGGCCTGTGTGTAGCTGTCTTGTTGCAGAGTTGACTGCAGCAGAAATTCACAGATTTTCCAATCGTGCTGATGTTTCTAAGCACACGAGATGCCGGCTGCTTATCTGTATTCCTGCAGTGAGGTTTGAAGTGACTTTCACAGCCACCTACCTGGTGCTAAAAAATAAATCTGGTGTATTTTTCACGGAATTTGGCAGGAGCGAGAGTGCGATATTTTTCATCCTTTTTTTTTTCCCCCAGGCTCACGATGGCAGCTCCGAGCTGCAGGAGATCATGAGAAGGCGTCAGGAAAAGCTGAACGCCACGGCCACTGACTCGGGAGTGGAATCGTTCGATGAAGGAAACAGTCACTAAGTGTTTGTGGTTAATGAGTGCACCCGTCCTGCCATTATTTCACTGTACATCCTGGGAAGAGTTAAGTTATTGTCACTGTCTGTACATATGTGCCTGGAATGGAAGCGAGGGACTGCAGGCTGTGAGCGTGGGAATCTGTGATGTCACGCCGCACCGGGGCCAGACACGGTTAGGAAGTGTGGCGAGGGTTTCCCCGTGTAACCCAGCACACCACCTCCTTCCCCCAGACCTGTTCTGAATGACACAAGATCCGAGCACTGACCGTGCGTCTGGGGTCTCCCCCATAGCCGGAGCAGGTGCTATAACCATCCCTGACCTTTCTGACTGCAGCCTGAGCTGCCTCTCGTCTCTGCCCTCACTGTCTGCCTTCCCCCTCCTCCCGTGGGAAGGTCAGAGAAGCTGCTGAAGGTTTGCGTTATGTACATATGTTATTCAGGAGATTATACAATATGATTCTTATTACATGGGACCCCGTGGGACTTTCTTTTTTGCAAAGCTGCTGCCTTCTGCCTCTCATAGAAAGCCAGGAAGGCTTTGCTGTGTTTGATGCTGAGCAAAATCAGTCGACGTGATTGTCGACGACGATGATGATGTGCAATTTCACTGTAGTACAAGCAAGAAAACTTGGACTGGATGCATAACTGTGAGCGGCACAGGCTGGTGGTGTAGCTGCCTTTTCTGCAAATTAAGAACCATTTTATTTCAAACTAACGAGTGTGTGAACAATCTGGGGCCCCACAGCTCAGGGCTTAGCTGCTTCTGATGTGACTCTCTAGAAAAAGCAAATTGCTAAGTAGCTTAGCTGTCTCTGCTCAGCGGCAGTGAGTTTGCCCTCCGTCCTTCTCCTGACCATTGCAGCATTTGTCGGTCATCACTATCTGTATGCAGGGGAGGGGGACCATGCCCTTAGTCTGCGAGATCAGCTGCCTGACCTGAGCGCCGGGCAGCGATGGCTGTGCCAGTGACCCGGGGGTTACAGGGGCAGCTCTCCGTCTACCAGGGACTGTTATGTTGGGGGAAGCCCAGTGCTGATTTTGTAAGTAAATGTATTTGTTCTGCTTTCCACATCTCTGTATAAAGTGTCTTCAGAATGAGAACGCTGTATATTTTAACGCAAATCCACGTAGGACTCCTAGCTCGCTGGTTTCATGGTGCCTTTTTCCTATGATTGAGCTGAACGTTCAATAAAAAATATTGACTGTAGCTGGTCTGAGTGTGTTCATGTGCCTGCTCCACACCTAGAGGAGGAGGAGGAGGAGGAGGAATGTGTGTGCATGGACGTCCTGTCCCTTCCCCAAAACTACAAGACTGGAAGATTCATTCAGCAGCTCTGCTGTGGTTACAGATCCAGGCGAATGTGCGCTCTGAGGAGGGCAGGGCCATGCAGGCTGAGGAAGGACCCATCCTTTTCTCTCTGATGCATAAAACGGACGCTGGCAGTGCAGCAGAATTAAAGGACTTTGTAGGTTATCAGTGTGAGGAGAAGCAGGGGAGCCCCCCTAGCTGGCACTGAGACTCTGGTTTCTGGCCTGAGCCTGTCACAAATAGAAAACTTTGTGCTCTGGCAGTGCAACAAGAAACACAAGGAAGAGGCAGCCTGGTGGGTCAGAATCAGAGGTGAGCGCGTGTTAATGGTGAGGGGAGACTGCAGCAGACGCAGACAGTTAGGGGCACATGGGGACCCTGCTGTGACTTTTAGCCAAATAGTGAAATTCCTGGGGGTAAGGTGGAGAGTCCTGCAGGCAGCCCCGGCTCTCAGCCACTCTCAGGCCCGAGTCACTGCTGCACGTGTGGGAATTTAACTGCAAAGAGAGGCACACGCGGAGCACTCGCAGCCTGCGAGGCGCAGATTAAATTGGTCCCACTTGTTAGACGTGACCAAGCAGTCCCATCTGGTCCCCATGCAGGCGTCTGTCTTCTCACTGTCAGCTTCCACGCACGAGGTTTTAGAAATAATACTGCAGACGGAAAGGCGGTGCGTTTCATGTCCTGAGCTGGAAAAGAGAGAGCGAGAGAGAGATCAGCACAAGCAGGGACTGGACATTACTGGCAGCACAAGCAGGGACTGCACATTACTGGACATTACTGCCAGCATGGTTCCAGCTGCTTAAGGGGATTCAGGGGATGCAGAAGCAGCCCTGGTGCATGGGCTCTGGCTGAAGGAATCTCACTGCAATGCTAGGGGGGCAGAGAGCTGGGGGGGCAGAGAGCTGGGGGGGCAGAGAGCCGGCTGAAGATTTGTTGCCTGCAGAGAGGAGCTCTCTCCTGATCCAGCCCTTCCCCTCCAGGCAGCCTGCAGCAGAGAGGGGGGGATCAGAACGGGGAGATTAGGAGAGGGGGATCAGAACGGGGAGATTAGGAGAGGCTGCAGGATGAGAGGGGGATCAGAACGGGGAGATTAGGAGAGGGGGATCAGAACGGGGAGGTTAGGAGAGGCTGCGGGATGAGAGGGGGATCAGAACGGGGAGATTAGGAGAGGCTGCAGGATGAGAGGGGGATCAGAATGGGGAGATTAGGAGAGGGGGATCAGAACGGGGAGATTAGGAGAGGCTGCAGGATGAGAGGGGATCAGAACGGGGAGATTAGGAGAGGCTGCGGGATGAGGGGGGATCGGAACGGGGAGATTAGGAGAGGCTGCGGGATGAGAGGGGGATCGGAACGGGGAGATTAGGAGAGGCTGCGGGATGAGAGGGGGATCGGAACGGGGAGATTAGGAGAGGCTGCGGGATGAGAGGGGGATCGGAACGGGGAGATTAGGAGAGGCTGCGGGATGAGAGGGGGATCGGAACGGGGAGATTAGGAGAGGGGGATCAGAACGGGGAGATTAGGAGAGGCTGCAGGATGAGAGGGGGATCAGAACGGGGAGATTAGGAGAGGGAGATCAGAACGGGGAGATTAGGAGAGGCTGCAGGATGAGGGGGATCGGTTGGGGGGCAGATGTCTACGTGTGAGAGAGAGGGGAACGAGTAGGGGGCAGTGTACGTGTGAGAGAGGAGTGACCCGTGCTGGGGGGGGGGGGGGGGGCGTGCGTCAGTCATTTTTGGTGGGGAGTTAGAGAGAGGATGGTAGGGACGCCTCCCTCCCTCCTCCGCTCCCCACCCTCTCCAATTCACCTCCTCCCAGATGCTGGAACCTCTTCCTCCCACTCCCCAGCCCTTCCTAGCCCTCCTCAATCCAAGAGCTTGGCTCTCTCCCTGCTCTTCCCCATCCCATGTTCCTAATCTTCTCCCTCTCCATCCTTAGTTCTCTTTCCTTCTCCTTCTCCTCCCCCCATTCCTGATTCTCCTCCCTTTCTCTCCCTCTTCGCTGTACTGATATTTAATTATACAGACTGTTAATTGCAGTGTAAGACAATGTTGTAATGAAAGTTTGCTGACTTGCTTCAGCATTTTGCATCGTTTGCCACAGGAAACTAGGGGCACGGTGCCTTAGACCTCTTGTCTGGGGGGGGTGACAGCACTAACCCTAACTCCGACATTGGCACTGCGTGGATATAATAAAATATCCGGGGTAACTGGCACCGACGGCTCCACGTGAGCAGGGGTGGTGGATAGGCTGCAGGGAAGCCCTGTCCTCACCAGCTAGGAGGTGGCCACGTGAGCACGGGTGGTGGATAGGCTGCAGGGAAGCCCTGTCCTCACCAGCTAGGAGGTGCTCACGTGAGCACGGGTGGTGGATAGGCCGCAGGGAAGCCCTGTCCTCACCAGCTAGGAGGTGTCACGTGAGCACGGGTGGTGGATAGGCCGCAGGGAAGCCCTGTCCTCCCCAGCTAGGAGGTGCTCACGTGAGCACGGGTGGTGGATAGGCCGCAGGGAAGCCCTGTCCTCACCAGCTAGGAGGTGGTCACGTGAGCACGGGTGGTGGATAGGCCGCAGGGAAGCCCTGTCCTCCCCAGCTAGGAGGTGGCCACGTGAGCACGGGTGGTGGATAGGCTGCAGGGAAGCCCTGTCCTCACCAGCTAGGAGGTGGCCACGTGAGCACGGGTGGTGGATAGGCTGCAGGGAAGCCCTGTCCTCACCAGCTAGGAGGTGGCCACGTGAGCACGGGTGGTGGATAGGCTGCAGGGAAGCCCTGTCCTCACCAGCTAGGAGGTGCTCACGTGAGCAGGGGTGGTGGATAGGCTGCAGGGAAGCCCTGTCCTCACCAGCTAGGAGGTGCTCACGTGAGCACGGGTGGTGGATAGGCCGCAGGGAAGCCCTGTCCTCACCAGCTAGGAGGTGGCCACGTGAGCACGGGTGGTGGATAGGCTGCAGGGAAGCCCTGTCCTCACCAGCTAGGAGGTGGCCAAGTGAGCACAGGTGGTGGATAGGCTGCAGGGAAGCCCTGTCCTCACCAGCTAGGAGGTGGCCACGTGAGCACGGGTGGTGGATAGGCTGCAGGGAAGCCCTGTCCTCACCAGCTAGGAGGTGGCCACGTGAGCACGGGTGGTGGATAGGCTGCAGGGAAGCCCTGTCCTCACCAGCTAGGAGGTGCTCACTTGAGCACGGGTGGTGGATAGGCTGCATGGAGCCCTGTCCTCACCAGCTAGGAGGTGGCCACGTGAGCACGGGTGGTGGATAGGCTGCAGGGAAGCCCTGTCCTCACCAGCTAGGAGGTGCTCACGTGAGCACGGGTGGTGGATAGGCTGCATCGATGCCCTGTCCTCACCAGCTAGGAGGTGGTCACGTGAGCACGGGTGGTGGATAGGCCGCAGGGAAGCCCTGTCCTCACCAGCTAGGAGGTGCTCACGTGAGCACGGGTGGTGGATAGGCTGCAGGGAAGCCCTGTCCTCACCAGCTAGGAGGTGGTCACGTGAGCACGGGTGGTGGATAGGCCGCATGGAAGCCCTGTCCTCACCAGCTAGGAGGTGCTCACGTGAGCACGGGTGGTGGATAGGCCGCAGGGAAGCCCTGTCCTCACCAGCTAGGAGGTGGCCACGTGAGCACGGGTGGTGGATAGGCTGCAGGGAAGCCCTGTCCTCACCAGCTAGGAGGTGTCACTGAGCACGGGTGGTGGATAGGCTGCAGGGAAGCCCTGTCTTCACCAGCTAGGAGGTGCTCACGTGAGCAGGGGTGGTGGATAGGCTGCATGGAGCCCTGTCCTCACCAGCTAGGAGGTGCTCACGTGAGCACGGGTGGTGGATAGGCTGCATCGATGCCCTGTAGTCACCAGCTAGGAGGTGCTCACGTGAGCACGGGTGGTGGATAGGCTGCATCGATGCCCTGTCCTCACCAGCTAGGAGGTGCTCACGTGAGCACGGGTGGTGGATAGGCTGCATCGATGCCCTGTCCTCATCAGCGAGGAGGTGTTCAAGTGAGCACGGGTGGTGGATAGGCTTCATCGATGCCCTGTCCTCACCAGCTAGGAGGTGCTCACGTGAGCACTGGTGGTGGATAGGCTGTTATCGATGCCCTGTCTTCACCAGCTAGGAGGTGAGCACGGGTGGTGGATAGGCTGCATCGATGCCCTGTCCTCACCAGCTAGGAGGTGCTCACGTGAGCACGGGTGGTGGATAGGCTGCATCGATGCCCTGTCCTCACCAGCTAGGAGGTGCTCACGTGAGCACGGGTGGTGGATAGGCCGCAGGGAAGCCCTGTCCTCACCAGCTAGGAGGTGCTCACGTGAGCACGGGTGATGGATAGGCTGCATCGATGCCCTGTCCTCACCAGCTAGGAGGTGGCCACGTGAGCACGGGTGGTGGATAGGCCGCAGGGAAGCCCCGTCCTCACCAGCTAGGAGGTGCTCACGTGAGCACGGGTGGTGGAAAGGCTGCACGGGAGCCCTGTCCTCACCAGCTAGGAGGTGCTCACGTGAGCACGGGTGGTGGATAGGCCGCAGGGAAGCCCTGTCCTCACCAGCTAGGAGATGCTCAGGTGAGCACGGGTGGTGGATAAGGCTGCATGGGAGCCCTGTCCTCACAAGCTAGGAGGTGGTCACGTGAGCACGGGTGGTGGACAGGCCGCAGGGAAGCCCTGTCCTCACCAGCTAGGAGGTGGTCACGTGAGCACGGGTGGTGGATAAGGCTGCATGGGAGCCCTGTCCTCACAAGCTAGGAGGTGCTCACGTGAGCACGGGTGGTGGATAGGCTGCATGGGAGCCCTGTCCTCACCAGCTAGGAGGTGCTCACGTGAGCACGGGTGGTGGATAGGCTGCATGGGAGCCCTGTCCTCACCAGCTAGGAGGTGCTCACGTGAGCACGGGTGGTGGATAGGCTGCATCGATGCCCTGTCCTCACCAGCTAGGAGGTGCTCACGTGAGCACGGGTGGTGGATAGGCTGCATCGATGCCCTGTCCTCACCAGCTAGGAGGTGAGCAGGGGTGGTGGATAGGCTGCATGGAAGCCCTGTCCTCACCAGCTAGGAGGTGGCCACGTGAGCATGGGTGGTGGATAGGCTGCATCGATGCCCTGTCCTCACCAGCTAGGAGGTGGTCACGTGAGCACGGGTGGTGGATAGGCTGCAGGGAAGCCCTGTCCTCACCAGCTAGGAGGTGCTCACGTGAGCACGGGTGGTGGATAGGCTGCATCGATGCCCTGTCCTCACCAGGTAGGAGGTGCTCACGTGAGCACGGGTGGTGGATAGGCCGCAGGGAAGCCCTGTCCTCACCTGCTAGGAGGTGGCCACGTGAGCACGGGTGGTGGATAGGCTGCATCGATGCCCTGTCCTCACCAGCTAGGAGGTGGCCACGTGAGCACGGGTGGTGGATAGGCTGCATCGATGCCCTGTCCTCACCAGCTAGGAGGTGCTCACGTGAGCACGGGTGGTGGATAGGCTGCAGGGAAGCCCTGTCCTCACCAGCTAGGAGGTGCTCTCGTGAGCACGGGTGGTGGATAGGCTGCATCGATGCCCTGTCCTCACCAGCTAGGAGGTGCTCACGTGAGCATGGGTGGTGGAAAGGCTGCAGGGAAGCCCTGTCCTCACCAGCTAGGCGGTGGCCACTAGAGCACGGGTGGTGGATAGGCTGCATCGATGCCCTGTCCTCACCAGCTAGGAGGTGCTCACGTGAGCACGGGTGGTGGATAGGCTGCATCGATGCCCTGTCCTCACCAGCTAGGAGGTGCTCACGTGAGCACGGGTGGTGGATAGGCTGCAGGGAAGCCCTGTCCTCACCAGCTAGGAGGTGCTCACGTGAGCACGGGTGGTGGATAGGCTGCAGGGAAGCCCTGTCCTCACCAGCTAGGAGGTGGTCACGTGAGCACGGGTGGTGGATAAGCTGCATCGATGCCCTGTCCTCACCAGCTAGGAGGTGGCCACGTGAGCACGGGTGGTGGATAGGCCGCAGGGAAGCCCTGTCCTCACCAGCTAGGAGGTGGCCACGTGAGCACGGGTGGTGGATAGGCTGCATCGATGCCCTGTCCTCCCCAGCTAGGAGGTGCTCACGTGAGCACGGGTGGTGGATAGGCTGCAGGGAAGCCCTGTCCTCACCAGCTAGGAGGTGGCCACGTGAGCACGGGTGGTGGATAGGCTGCATCGATGCCCTGTCCTCACCAGCTAGGAGGTGCTCACGTGAGCACGGGTGGTGGATAGGCTGCATCGATGCCCTGTCCTCACCAGCTAGGAGGTGCTCACGTGAGCACGGGTGGTGGATAGGCTGCATGGAGCCCTGTCCTCACCAGCTAGGAGGTGGCCACGTGAGCACGGGTGGTGGATAGGCTGCATCGATGCCCTGTCCTCACCAGCTAGGAGGTGGCCACGTGAGCACGGGTGGTGGATAGGCTGCATCGATGCCCTGTCCTCACCAGCTAGGAGGTGGCCACGTGAGCACGGGTGGTGGATAGGCTGCAGGGAAGCCCTGTCCTCACCAGCTAGGAGGTGCTCACGTGAGCACGGGTGGTGGATAGGCTGTAGGGAAGCCCTGTCCTCACCAGCTAGGAGGTGGTCACGTGAGCACGGGTGGTGGATAGGCCGCACCGAAGCTTTGTTCTCACCAGCTAGGAGGTGGCCACGTTCTCGTAGATGACGTCGCTGATGCGGAACTGCTGCTGCTTCTTCTTCCACAGGAGCTGCACGCACTGGTGGATGAAGACGTACTGTTCCTGTCAGAGAGAGAGAGAGAGAGCATTCAGCTTGAGCCACACAACACCCTGCCGTCCTGAAAGTCCTGCCTCTTACAATAGGTGCAAAGCTCAAACAGCCTGGACGTTTCCCTGTGCTCTAACTGAGCAAATATCTGACGGGAAGTAAGAACTTCCTTTGGTTCACAGCTGCAACATGAGGAGATGCTCCAGCGCCTCGCGTGCCTGTGAGTTATACGTCCATAGTGCTTATTAATATTAATTCTGTGCAACAAGAGGGAGATGCATGAAACTCACACCCAGTGTAAGCGACAGTATCTCGCTAGCTAAAGAGGATTAGCACAGTGCTCAGACCGTGGCCATAAGCAGCGATCACGCACATCTGGCAACGCATTTTGAAAACGAGGGCTACCTTGCCTCCTCACCCCTTTTTTTCCCCCCCAAAACAGAGCCTAAAGCAAGCAAGCAAGCCAGGACCCATGCGTTAGTGCCTGCCGGCAGCCGCCTCTCCCGCACTTACACATTCAGGGTGCGAGACATGGACGACATTTCCCTCGCACAGCCCAGGCTTTTTGATTTCAGTTTTAAGACCCAGTCACAGGTCCTGTGTAAAAGTGAGTGATTCTGTAAATCTGCAAGGTAAAGCCTTTCATTTGCACTTCATCTGCCTGTGAAAGGTTGTTCTTTTATTTTCAGCACATAAGAGAGTGGGAAAATCATGGCAACTTGGTTTATTGCACGCCCCAGCCCCTAGGACTGGGCTTCCCCTTGTGTCTGTCCGGAGAACCCAACAGGACCTGACCCAGTAACCTGCTCCTCCTCTGTAGTGAGGAAAAGGAGATCGTGTAATTGCAAACTGGGGAAACAAATGTACAAATGTATCAAGGGAACAGAGTCCCTCATCCCCTCACATGTTTCTCGTGTCCTGGGGAGGAGTCAGCAAACACCCTGACCTATCGATAATATGAACACAGCTGTAAGCAGGAGTAAGCGGCACCCTGCTATACCACAATATGTCTGCATGGAGGCAGGCTCATGAGCCTAGGGGGACCCTGGATGCCAAACCAACTAGGCAGCTGCTCATCAATAATCTGGTAAAAACATCTTGTTAGCAACTAAGGCCGATTTGAAATTTATGATTATCTTTCTAAAACAAAAACAGTTGACCACTGTCGAAGCTGCAATTATTGGGTGTTTACAATACTCTAATAAATGGCCCAAAATTGATCACTTTTAAAGAACACAGAAGTTTTATACTAAGTTCCCTGTACGTACCTGGATGAGCCCAGACCCTGGGTTATGTCACCAATCCAGCAGAGGGAGGCAGAGAAAACATTCTCCTGACTCTGACGTATACCCTGGAGCACCACCTGCAGTCCCTCAGTATTTCTCTGTTCCCTGTCCGTACCTGGATCAGCCCAGACCCTGGGTTATGTCACCAATCCAGCAGAGGGAGACAGAGAAAACATTCCAATGACTCTGACGTATACCCTGGAGCACCACCTGCAGTCCCTCAGTATTTCTCTGTTCCCTGTACGTACCTGGATCAGCCCAGACCCTGGGTTATGTCACCAATCCAGCAGAGGGAGACAGAGAAAACATTCCAATGACTCTGACGTATCCCCTGGAGCACCACCTGCAGTCCCTCAGTATTTCTCTGTCCCCTGTACGTACCTGGATCAGCCCAGACCCTGGGTTATGTCACCAATCCAGCAGAGGGAGGCAGAGAAAACATTCTCCTGACTCTGACGTATACCCTGGAGCACCACCTGCAGTCCCTCAGTATTTCTCTGTCCCCTGTACGTTCCTGGATCAGTCCAGACCCTGGGTTATGTCACCAATCCAGCAGAGGGAGGCAGAGAAAACGTTCTCCTGACTCTGACCTATCCCCTGGAGCACCACCTGCAGTCCCTCAGTATTTCTCTGTTCCCTGTACGTACCTGGATGAGCCCAGACCCTGGGTTATGTCACCAATCCAGCAGAGGGAGGCAGAGAAACGTTCTCCTGACTCTGACGTATCCCCTGGAGCACCACCTGCAGTCCCTCAGTATTTCTCTGTTCCCTGTACGTACCTGGATCAGCCCAGACCCTGGGTTATGTCACCAATCCAGCAGAGGGAGGCAGAGAAACGTTCTCCTGACTCTGACCTATCCCCTGGAGCACCACCTGCAGTCCCTCAGTATTTCTCTGTCTCCCAGCAGAGGTGGATGTTCCTAACCCCTGCAGTCTGTGGTAGTTTGTTATTTTTTTAGTCAGGTAGTTTAGGAGTTAATTGTTTGCAGACTTTCTTTTTCTCTTGAAGAGAGCCTGTTCTTTTCATTTAAGTTATTAAAAAAAAAAAAAGTTTTATTTTTCTTCACAGCCTCCCGGGAGGTTGCCAAGTCCTGGGGGGACTATCCCTCCTGGTTCTGAGGCTGCCGGAGTTGGGGAGGTTTTGTACCCAGCAACCACTCCTGGCAGGGGTGATATCGGGGGGCCCGGCTCACTCACCCTACTTGGAGCAGCTCCTGGGGGCCGGTTCATCAGGTAAAAATAAATAAATAATTCTTGACAGCTGAGGCTGAATAGTGGGTTATTTACCTTTGGTGTTCGGCGGGGCTACGCCTTTGTTTTTTTGCCGGAGCTTCTGTTAATTTTCTTTTCCTTTTATAGTTTCTTTCATTTCGTGCCGGTTTTTGCATTGTAATGCCGCGAGGCGCGACTTGCCGTGCTTGTGGAGACGCGTGCGTCTCTCCAGGGAGAGTCTCTGTTCATCCTGTCTCCCTTGGGGGGAAGGCTCATCAAGTTTGCCGATAACAAAAGGGACTCGGCCACTTCGCGCGGCCCAGCTGCTCTCCTGCCCCGGACTCATTTCGCTGCAGTGCTGGGACTGAGGCACTCCTGCCTACTCTGAGGGCGGCGACACAACAAGCTATTCAGGGGGCTTCTGACCCGCCTCCGCTGTCGCTGCAGCCAACGGTCCCTGGTCGGGACAAGCCGCGCGAAACAGGGCCATATTTATCGGCTGAAAGCCTGGAGGAGATTTCAGACTCTTCTTCTTCTTCTGCTTTTTCAGGGGATTTTATTCGTTTTCTTCGCAAACCTTACAAATCTAAGAAATTTCATAAGAGACATAAGGGTCTCTCTTCTGATCAGAAGTTAAAGCCACGTTCCTCTAAAAGGGCCAGATCTAAGGATTTGGGGGTGCGGTCAGCTCCGAAGCGTCCCCTTCGTCAGGGTCCGGATCAGACAATTTTTTTCTTTTTCAGAAGATTCTGAGCATGGCTCTTTACCTATCCCGGACAAATCCCTGCCGGAGGGGGATCTAAATGAAGACCCTGCTTTGGGTGCTAGTTCAGACCCTCATGTTGTGGATGGAGATGATCCCAAGGTAGTCCGACTGCTTAGAAGAGAGGAACTTGGTCCATTAATTCCAGCAATTTTACTGGAGTTGGGTCTAGAGGCTCCAGTGAAGGATTCTCGGATGGGTGACGTTGACCCAGTGTTGCTTGGCCTTAGAGGTCCCATGACATAATTTCCTTTTCATCTTTCTCTCACAGCCCTTCTCTACAGGGAGTGGGTTACTCCTGAGTTGGGGCTTAAGGTAGCACGAGCCAAGGAAAAGTTGTATCCATTACCTGAGGAAGCTTTGGAAATTTTAAAATTTCCTAAGGTGGATGCCGCTGTTTCAGCCGTCACTAAGAAAACAACTATTCCAGTAACTGGGGCTACGGCTCTTAAAGATCTCCAAGATCGTAAGCTGGAGGTTCAGCTTAAGCAAATTTTTGAGGTTTCTGTTCTTGGTGTGCGGGCGGCCATGTGTAGTAGCTTGGCTTTGTAAGCTGGACTAAGATGGGTCCAGGCTTTACAGAACAATTCTTCCCTCTCTGAAGAGGAAGTTGCTCAGGCTGGTAGATTGGAAGCTACAGTTGCTTACACTGCAGATGCTTTATATGATCTCCTTAGGACCTCAGCTCGTTCTATCGTTGCTTCAGTATCGGCTCGCAGACTTCTCTGGTTGAGGAATTGGTCTGCAGACGCATCCTCCAAAGCTCAATTAGGGGCTTTACCCTTTAAGGGAAAATTGCTATTTGGTAAGGAATTGGAAGATTTAATTTTGTCCCTTGGGGAAAATAAGATTCACAAATTACTAGAGGACCGTCCTAGACCTAGAAGCTCTTTTTCTTCTCGCTCTCGTTTTCGGTCTAACAGAAGATTTCGTTCTTCTTGTCCGTCAGCTCCTCCAGCTAAACAGTCTTCAGGTAGACATCAGAATTGTTTTCAGTCCTTTCGTGGCCGCCGCTTTGACAGACCTGGAACTTCCCAAGTCTCAGGAGGCACAAAGTCTGTCCAATGAGATAAGGCTGGTCCTTTCTCCGGTTCCTGTCATAGGGGGCAGACTGTCTCTGTTTTACGGCGGATCAATGGGTTCTATCAGTGATAAATCAAGGTTACGCTTTAGATTTTGTTCGGCAGCTTCACCACCGGTTTCTAATTTCCCCGTGTTCTTCTCTAGAAAAGCGTCTCATAATCCAAGACTCGCTACAGTGTTTAAGCGACCTAGGAGCTATAGTTCCAGTTCCAACATCGGAAAGGTCGTTATTCAATTTTCTTTGTTGTTCCCAAAAAGGAAGGAACCTTTCATCTCATTCTCGATCTCAAAAGAGTCAACCATTGTCTAAGGATTCCAAAGTTTTGGATGGAAACTCTCCAGTCTGTCATAGCTTCGGTACACAGAGGAGAATTTCTAGCATCTCTCAACCTCACCAAAGCTTATCTCCATATCGGCATTCGATCCGATCATCAGAAGTTTCTCAGATTTTGCATTCTAGAACAACATTATCAATTCAGGGCTCTCCCGTTCGGATTAGCCACAGCTCCCAGAACATTTACCAAGATAATGGTTGTGGTGGCCGCACAACTCAGGAAGGAGGGCCTGTTGGTACATCCGTACCTGGACGACTGGTTAATTCGAGCAAAGTCGGAATCTTTGTCATTATACAATCTACAGGGTAATCAGCCTTTTGCAGTCTCTAGGTTGGGTGATCAATGAAGACAAGAGTCACCTATTGCCTTCCCAATCTCTGGAGTTTTTGGGTGCATGGTTCGACACTCGTCAAGGGATAGTGTTCCTTCCGGAGCATCACCTTCTCAAGCTTCAATCACAAATTCGGGACTTATAGTCTATTCCTATTCCTTGTGTGCGGGATTACTTGATAGTTTTAGGTTCAATGACCTCTACTCTGGAGTTGGTTCTCTGGGCCTTTGCGCATATGAGACCACTTCAGTCTGCATTGCTTTCACGCTGGAATCCGGTTTCAGAACTATACCACCTTCCCCTTCCTCTTACAGAGTCGGCTCGTTCCAGCCTAGATTGGTGGTTACAGCCAGCGAATCTACAATGGGGTGTACCTCTAGAGATTCCGGAATGGACTGTGGTCACTACCGACGCCAGTCTTTCAGGCTGAGGAGCGGTATGTCAGAAAACATCTGTTTAAGGTCAGTGGTCCGAAGAGGAAGCGCAGTGGTCGATCAATCTGTTAGAGACCAGAGCGGTTCGTTTAGCCTTAATCGCTCTTCAACCTCTCCTTTGTGGGAAGTCAGTACGGGTTTTTTCCGACAATGCGATCACGGTAGCTTACATCAAACGCCAGGGAGGAACCCGAAGCTTACTGGTAGCTCAGGAAGCACAACAGCTGATCGCCTGGGCAGAACAACATCTGCTCAGCATCGCAGCCTCACACATTGCTGGGGTAGACAGCATTCAAGCCGACTTTCTCAGTCGACATCATCTCAACCCAGGCGAGTGGGAACTGTGCAAGGAAGCCTATCAAATGATATGCAACAGATGGTCCACTCCGGCATTGGATCTCATGGCCACATTTCAGAATACCAAAGCCCCTCGGTTCTTCAGTCACAGAAGGGAAAGAGGAGCGGAAGGAGTAGACACTCTGGTTCTTCCTTGGCCAAGGGATGTTCTTCTCTTTGTGTTTCCTCCCTGGCCTCTGATCGGCAAGGTTCTACGTCGGATAGAAGTTCAACAAGTCGAAGTTGTCTTAGTGGCTCCGGAGTGGTCACGCTGTCCGTGGTTTGCGTACCTGGTCAGTCTAGAACTGGACGGTCCCCTTCGATTTCGGGATCTACCGTGCCTTCTGTCTCAGGGTCCGGTTTGTTTGGAAGAGGTCGAACGCTTCTCTCTAGCGGCATGGCTTTTGAGAGGCGTCGGTTAAAGAATAAAGGTTATTCAGATGCCGTTGTAACTACCTTATTGCAATCTAGAAAGCCTTCTACATCTTTGGCTTATGCAAGGCTGTGGAAGGTTTTTGAATCTTGGTGTAATGAGCATCAAGTAGATCCAGTTCACTCTTCTGTTTCAAATATTTTATCTTTTTTACAAAACGGATTAGCCAAGGGTTTGTCCTGTAGTTCCTTACGGGTACAAGTGGCAGCACTTGGATGTTTTCGTGGTAAGGTTCAGGGATTATCCTTGGTTGCGCATCCGGATGTAGCTCGTTTTCTCAAAGGTGCGCAACATCTACGTCCCCCATTTCGGAATCCTTGTCCTGCTTGGAGTTTGAATTTGGTCCTTAGGGCTCTGTGTTCGGCTCCCTTTGAACCCCTTAATCATGCGACTTTGAAGGATCTCACGTTGAAAGTGGTGTTTCTTGTGGCCATTTCTTCAGCTCGTAGAATTTCAGAGTTGCAGGCTTTGTCTTGCAGAGAGCCTTTTCTTAGAATTTCTGATACAGGAATTTCATTATGGACTGTACCATCTTTTTTACCTAAGTTAGTATCGTCTTTCCATTTAAATCAGTCCATAGAGCTCCCGGCTTTTCTATGTTGAGATCGTTTGGATCCTTCCTCTAAGGATCTTAAGAAATTGGATGTTCGAGCACTGTTGCGTTATCTTGAAGTTACAAACAATTTTCGATTGTCTGATCATTTGTTTGTTTTGTGGAGTGGCTCTCGCAAAGGTCATAAGGTTTCGAAGGCTACGATTGCTCATTGGTTAAAAGAGACAATTCGTTCAGCTTATCTTCTAGCTCCTCGTGACCTTCCTGAAGGGTTGAGAGCTCATTCTACTAGGTCACAGGCTACCTCTTGGGCAGAATGTCAGTTAGTTTCTCCTCAGGAGATTTGTAAAGCAGCGACTTGGAAGTCGTTGCATACTTTTGCTCATCATTACCGCTTGGACGTTCAAGCTCCAAGTTCGGCAGCCTTCGGAGAGAGTGTTCTCCGAGCGGGACTCTCTGGGTCCCACCCTAATTGAATCATCTCTGATACATCCCAGGGTCTGGACTGATCCAGGTACGTACAGGGAAAGGAAAATTGGTTCTTACCTGCTAATTTTCGTTCCTGTAGTACCTTGGATCAGTCCAGATACCCACCCTTTATGTCTGTGTATTATATTTATCTTTTTGGAGAGTCCGCTCGTTCACTGTTTAGGTGTTTAAACCGCTTTTCATGCTGTCAATTTTTTCTTGATATTATCTTATTTATTCTCAAGATTTCTTTTTGGGATCCTGCTGCCATTTAGGATTTGTGAGTTGGAAATTTGTTATCCTGTTTAGAAAGCTAGTTAGTATGTTAGTAGTTAAAGTTCTGCTTTGATACTGGTCAATACTGATGGGCTGCAGGTGGTGCTCTAGGGTATACGTCAGAGTCAGTAGAACGTTTCTCTGCCTCCCTCTGCTGGATTGGTGACATAACCCAGGGTCTGGACTGATCCAAGGTACTACAGGAACGAAAATTAGCAGGTAAGAATCAATTTTCCTTTTTGTGGCATCAAAGGTCTGCCTAAGAGTATATAACTTGTAAAAGCACAGCACTGCTTGTCGTCATTGGCCAGTCCTTTCACATGTTCATTTTCAATATGATCATCCAACTTATAAATAGCGCACCTCCTTAAACACTCAACCTGTCTTAAAATCCCACACTAATGCCAACGGTCAGTCATAAAGCCCAGAATTCTCAATAATGCCTTAGCCACAGTCTTGTGCAACATTGAAACAGTTATCAATGTCCAAACTGCAATATGTCCTGGTCCCAACGCCTATGTTTCCAACACCTGAATCTGCAAAGACGGCCTTTGATGACCATTGGCATCCGTGTGGGATTTTAACATGCAGTGAGCATTGAAGAGGTGTGCTATTTACAAGTTTAACATGCAGTGAGCATTGAAGAGGTGTGCTATTTACATGCAGTGAGCACTGAAGAGGTGTGCTATTTACAAGTTTAACATGCAGTGAGCATTGAAGAGGTGTGCTATTTACAAGTTTAACATGCAGTGAGCATTGAAGAGGTGTGCTATTTACATGCAGTGAGCATTGGAGGTGTGCTATTTACAAGTTTAACGTGCAGTGAGCAATGAAGAGGTGTGCTATTTACAAGTTTAACGTGCAGTGAGCAATGAAGAGGTGTGCTATTTACAAGTTTAACGTGCAGTGAGCATTGAAGAGGTGTGCTATTTACAAGTTTAACGTGCAGTGAGCATTGAAGAGGTGTGCTATTTACAAGTTTAACATGCAGTGAGCATTGAAGAGGTGTGCTATTTACATGCAGTGAGCACTGAAGAGGTGTGCTATTTACAAGTTTAACATGCAGTGAGCATTGAAGAGGTGTGCTATTTACAAGTTTAACATGCAGTGAGCATTGAAGAGGTGTGCTATTTACATGCAGTGAGCATTGAAGAGGTGTGCTATTTACAAGTTTAACGTGCAGTGAGCATTGAAGAGGTGTGCTATTTACATGCAGTGAGCACTGAAGAGGTGTGCTATTTACAAGTTTAACATGCAGTGAGCACTGAAGAGGTGTGCTATTTACAAGTTTAACATGCAGTGAGCATTGAAGAGGTGTGCTATTTACAAGTTTAACATGCAGTGAGCATTGAAGAGGTGTGCTATTTACATGCAGTGAGCATTGAAGAGGTGTGCTATTTACAAGTTTAACGTGCAGTGAGCATTGAAGAGGTGTGCTATTTACAAGTTTAACGTGCAGTGAGCAATGAAGAGGTGTGCTATTTACAAGTTTAACGTGCAGTGAGCATTGAAGAGGTGTGCTATTTACAAGTTTAACGTGCAGTGAGCATTGAAGAGGTGTGCTATTTACAAGTTTAACATGCAGTGAGCATTGAAGAGGTGTGCTATTTACATGCAGTGAGCACTGAAGAGGTGTGCTATTTACAAGTTTAACATGCAGTGAGCATTGAAGAGGTGTGCTATTTACATGCAGTGAGCATTGAAGAGGTGTGCTATTTACAAGTTTAACGTGCAGTGAGCATTGAAGAGGTGTGCTATTTACATGCAGTGAGCACTGAAGAGGTGTGCTATTTACAAGTTTAACATGCAGTGAGCATTGAAGAGGTGTGCTATTTACAAGTTTAACATGCAGTGAGCATTGAAGAGGTGTGCTATTTACATGCAGTGAGCATTGAAGAGGTGTGCTATTTACAAGTTTAACGTGCAGTGAGCATTGAAGAGGTGTGCTATTTACAAGTTTAACGTGCAGTGAGCAATGAAGAGGTGTGCTATTTACAAGTTTAACGTGCAGTGAGCATTGAAGAGGTGTGCTATTTACAAGTTTAACGTGCAGTGAGCATTGAAGAGGTGTGCTATTTACAAGTTTAACGTGCAGTGAGCATTGAAGAGGTGTGCTATTTACAAGTTTAACGTGCAGTGAGCATTGAAGAGGTGTGCTATTTACAAGTTTAACGTGCAGTGAGCATTGAAGAGGTGTGCTATTTACAAGTTTAACGTGCAGTGAGCATTGAAGAGGTGTGCTATTTACAAGTTTAACGTGCAGTGAGCATTGAAGAGGTGTGCTATTTACAAGTTTAACGTGCAGTGAGCACTGAAGAGGTGTGCTATTTACAAGTTTAACGTGCAGTGAGCATTGAAGAGGTGTGCTATTTACAAGTTTAACGTGCAGTGAGCAATGAAGAGGTGTGCTATTTACAAGTTTAATGTGCAGTGAGCAATGAAGAGGTGTGCTATTTACAAGTTTAACGTGCAGTGAGCAATGAAGAGGTGTGCTATTTACAAGTTTAACGTGCAGTGAGCACTGAAGAGGTGTGCTATTTACAAGTTTAACGTGCAGTGAGCACTGAAGAGGTGTGCTATTTACAAGTTTAACGTGCAGTGAGCAATGAAGAGGTGTGCTATTTACAAGTTTAATGTGCAGTGAGCAATGAAGAGGTGTGCTATTTACAAGTTGCAAGATCACAATGAAAATGAACATTTGAAAGGAGAACAAGCAGTGCTTTGTGTTTACAAGTTATATATATTTAAGCAGTATGGTGGATGGTATTAAACGTATGTGATCTTTAAAAGGGTTTGTCAGGCCACTTTTTGGACATCTCTTTTGAGCTGTGGCCCTTTAGTTACTCCTTGTCTCTCATCAGTTAGACGACTGTAATTCCATTTAGATGGGGTTGGAGAAGAAACCGCCACACTCCAGTATATGCTAAGCACAGAATCACTTAGAAATGTATGATCACAATGGTCTTCCATAGCTTTGAGAATTTTGCTGTGTAGTGCAGAGGGGTCCTGCACGCTCTGAGACAAACTGAATATATATAGACCTGCAAGAGCACTGCGTTCAGCCAGCGATACCTTTTTAACTCTTCTTGTTCCAACTGAGGCTAAATATGCACGTATGTGGAAATGGGCTTTCTTTTATGTAACCCTAATTTATGGATTACCAGGACTTGGGAACTGAGATCTAATAGCAATTATTAATCTTTCAGGACAAACCATACAACTTATTTTTTAAAGCAGTTTTTACCAGTAATAGTCTGCTAGCTTAAGTTTATTATGTTTTTACAGTTCTGATAATTTTTATTATGGTTGTTGCTTTTTTTGGCTGTACTCTTGTTTTGTTTAATGTTTTATTTGCTTGTATTTATTTTAGTTGGTTACTTAAAGTTCTTAGGAAGTGAGGTGACTACTCAATCTCAGTAAATAAGTGATGCTTTATCTGTGCATCCTTGGAAGAGCAGCTCATACCTCTGTCTGTACCATGGACATCCTGTAGGAACGTAGCTCACCCACAAGACCTAAAATGTCTATGAACTCATGGTCCCGAATGTGTTGCATCAGGCGATCCAGTGCGATGAAGGTCCCAGTCCTCCCCACACCAGCGCTGTATAAGAGAGCGAGAGAGAGACAGACACGCACATCATCAGCATTTCTGATTATTAACAAACTATCTTCCCTAAGAGAAGCTTCTGCGACGTGATATGTTCTTCCCTGCCACCTTTCACACCAGTACCATTATGAATTAAATGGCACCTAGTGCCAATGAGACTGGGACTTGGATATATGAGTGGGGTTGTGAAAGTTTATGACAGGTCTGCAAGCTCAGGGATAAAGGAAGGCCAGTCTGGAGAGGCCAATCTGTGCACTATTTTTCAGCACCAAATAAAGAACCGGTTTCTATTAACATGTTTAGACTTTTTGAGTCAGCTTTCAGACCTATTTGACATGAAATGAGTTTTGCTCTCCAAACTTAATTAGCAGCTATCGTCATATTGATTATATTTACATAAGATTTGCCATACTGTATCAGACCAAGGGTCCATCAAGCCCAGCATCCTGTTTCCAGCAGTGGCCAATCCAGGCTGCAAGTACCTGGCAGGATCTCAAAAGGTCAATAGATTCCATGAAGCATATCCCAAGAATAAGAAGTGGATTTCCCCAAGTCCACCGTAATAATGATTTATGAACTTTTCTTTCAGGAACTTGTCTAAACCTTTTTTTAAACTCAACTGCAATAACAGCTTTTACCACATCCTCCAGCAACAAATGCCAGAGTATAATCATGCATGGAGCAAAAAAAAAATATTTTCTCCTATTTGTCTTAAATGTATTACCTAGTAACTTCATTTCTACCTTTTGAAAGTATAAACAATGGATTCACATCTACCCGTTCCACTCCACTCATTATTTGCTAGACCTCTATCATATCTCCCCTCAGCCATCGCTTCTTTGGGCTGAAGAGTCCTAACCTCTATATCCTCTACTCATAGGGGACTTGTTCCATCCCCTTTATCATTTTGGTCGCCTTTCTCTGTACCTTTTCTAATTATATATCTTTTATGAGATGTGGTGACCAGAATGTCACTGAGCAGAAGATGTCAATGTATTATCCATGATGATGCCTGGATTATTTTCCTGAGTGGTGACTCCCAATGTGCAACTTAACCTTGTGTAACTGTAATTTGGGTTCCTCTTCCCTATGAGCATCACTTTGCACTTGTCCAGATTAAATGTCATCTGCCATTTGTATTCACAGTGTCGCAAGACCCTCTTGCAATTTATCACAATCCTCTTCTGATTTAACAACTTTAAATTTGCTTATGATACAAAATTATTCAATCACCTCACTTGTTCTCCTATCTGGGTCATTTATGAATATGTTAAAAAGCAGTGTTCCCAATAACGATTCCTGGGGAACTCCACTATCCTTTTTTTAAGTTTACAAATACAATTTCAAGAATTCACTTGAAAAGAAAACCAATAGCTACGTAGCAATCTAATACAATACGAAAAAGGGGAAAAAACACCCCAACATGTCTCTTATTCCAAGCCAACAAATCTTAGGGTTCCAAGTCTCTATTCAAGGAAATAACCGTATTTAAAAAGACAGGAAACCAAAGCCCATCATGAGGAGCCATGCCCAGCTGACAGCGACCTCTTAACCTGTCTGAGAAATCAAACAGTTGTCGGTGTGGAGGAAATTCCTTCCACATGAGACACCACTAAGAAATTGAGAAAGCTGAGAGGGTTGTATATGTGCCTCACCTCTGGACTTTATATTCCATGTCCATGGATATTTCAACAGACAGAACGCACCTGCATGAAACACTCGAGGTCTCATTATTAAAAACAGTTTCCTCTTTTTCTGAGTCTAAGTTTGGAACCCCTCTGACTTTGAAACGAAGAAAAGTCTCAGAGCCAGCCTCTGTCGGGCAGGTTGCACGTGTCGCCCGTACGCTGTCGCAGGTCCCCAGGACTGCGCAAATACTCAGCTATTGGAGTCAGACGCAATCAGAGGCTGAGCATCCTTCTAGTGAACGTTGGAAAGAAGAGGAATGACATATCTTTAGCAGAAGTAAGAGGGATTCGGGGGAAATTAATGAATCGTTAATTCCTGAATCTCACAAGATTCTCCATTAGAAAGCAGTTGATTCTCTTTCATTAAAGATTCTTGCATAGGTTTAACAGAGTCAATTCTTTAAAAACATTAATCTGATGTCCTGCATTGATATTAACTGTTTCCAGATCAGAATATTTAGTAGCCAAAGGCTTCAGTTGTGTTGTTATGCTAGAACCCAAACTTTTGATGGCATTCCAAATAGATTCTGATATGAAGGAAGCCGGTCTTACCATAGTAAAGCGAGAGGCAATATACGAGGCCATAGGAAAAGTTCCAGCTGACAAAGGAGGTCTTTCCTTGGACAACTGCTGATTTCTCTCAGCAGAAATAACCTCCAAAACTCCGGAGTGGATCAAACCGGCAGCGATGATTACACCTTGAGGCACCGTGGTCTCTGCCTGGATCCCAGCGGAGTCCGCACCATCGCTCACCAGCTCCAGTCGCGGGGTCTGACTTTGAACTACTCACAGGGGCAGCTCTCTCATTCAGGGACAGATTCACAGGGGCAGCTCTCTCATTCAGGGACAAAGATGTCAACAAGACAGGGGAAAGAGCGTGTTCAGCTTCCTCTCACTCTATTCCCAACGGCTCTTCTCCCAATCTTAAAGTCCTGTGAACCACAAGGGCGTCCACAAAGGTTAATGGAGACATTCCTCTCCCTGGCTGTCCTCTTCAGACTGGCATGTGGCATAAGTGTGGCATAATAAAGGTAATTTAAGCAAAAGAAGTAGACTGCACTGTGTGGGGTGTGTTAAGGCACCATTTTGGGTCCCCAATGGTAAATGTTTCCCCCTGTTTTCTATCTTTTAACTTCTTCTCAATCCACAGTAGAATATTTCCTCCTATCCCACTTGATGTGGTGTGATGCATGGTGTAGTGTAAGCTTCAATATGGACTATTGCACCATTGTAGTACAATGCATGATGCTCCCAATGCACCAGTGCATGATGCCACTGACACGCCACTGTGGTGCAATGCTGCCAATGCACAGTTTCAAGGCGGCCTTTGATGCATTACTCAAATGTGGCTTCCAGTGCACATCTCCGATACGATCACCAACATACATCACTTCAGACGCTGTCAACACAATACTTCATCAAGCACTGCTTGTACCAGTTAAGTCAGCTGCAGTGGACAGGGACAATCAGGAGCTGCA
This sequence comes from Rhinatrema bivittatum, assembly GCF_901001135.1. Classification (NCBI taxonomy): domain Eukaryota; kingdom Metazoa; phylum Chordata; class Amphibia; order Gymnophiona; family Rhinatrematidae; genus Rhinatrema; species Rhinatrema bivittatum. Next base: position 483,234,416 of record NC_042618.1, on the reverse strand, counting down.
TTTACACTCCACCTCCCCAGAGCATAAAGAGAACACAGTTGAGGTCCACTTTCTAGGCTGGTCATTTTACTCTGTGAGCGACATCCTCTAGGCTGTAGCAGGAACCATACTGACTCCAGTTTTTTCTCATGTAATTTCAACTTTTTATTAACAAACAACAATTCAACATATAGTAACCGTAGACTGCCTACTTTTGCAGTGCACTGACAGCATAACGTCACTTAGGTCAGAATTTGCTATGGGAGCTGCCTTCTGGAGACACCGGGGCCTCCTGATCCCAGCTGGGCTCACAAACGTATTCCTCTCCTAGCAGGTCCAGCACAGGTTAAAGAGAAGAGAAGAAACAGGGTCGCTCTACCCTCAGCTCTCCTGTATCTCAATCTCTTGCTTTACACTCTGCTGAGTCTTTTCTGCTTCCAGTTTTACAACTGGCCAGCATTCCTTCCTTCTTTTTTTCCCCACTTCAGCAGGTTGCCCCAAGTCACTCATAATGTGGGACAGCTCTGTTGGTATCTTGTCTCTCTCACCCAGCAGCTGTAGGCATTCTTCATCGAGCCGCTGTAGAGATTCACTTCTCTGCCTGTCCTGGACGCCTGGGAGTGGGTTCTCTGGCTCTCCCGACTTGGCTTGCTTCTCTAGCTGCCACACCTCCAGCCTTAGGTTCTCCCTTCCCGCTGGCTCTCTACTTCTTTCAAGCCATCTTGCTTCTTTTGCGTCACCTGTGCTTACAGTGTACTCACGGACGCCCCCCAGGCTCTTCCTTACACACAGCATTTCTGGCAGTGTTACTTACAGGGCCACACCCTGTGCACCCACTTCCAGTTTCACTTTCTGCTGGGGCCATGCTCTATTCCAACTGCTTTTTCTCTCTTTTTTTTTTTTTCTTCAAAGGTTAAAAAAAACAAACCCTGCCTTTCCAACACTAACTTCACTAAGTAGAAGCCCTAACTCCAGACGGAGCTGAAAACCTAAACCTGACTTCCCTCCAGGCCCCACAGTCCACTCTCTGTTTTAAAGGCAGTTTCACTTTTTTTTTCTTGGGTGCTCTTCTTTGAGAAAGCAAGTTTTACGTTTGCAGTGCTCTGCAGCCCTAGCAGCACTTTCCTTCTGTCCCAGCCCCCATCCTAGGTAAGGTTATGCAGCCTTTTCTTTTCTTTTCTGCTTTACCTCTGTGTGCTTATACACACTTTACCTCCAAACCTCTGCTTGGGCAGGCACCACCCAAACTTTCTTTCTCAGTTGTCACTGGCGACTTTGGATTTTTTTTCTGTACCAAGCTTACAAAAAATCCCCGATCTGACACCATATGTGAGGATGAATGAGTGACATCATCTAAGGTGGAACAGCAATTTCAACTTTTATTAACATAAACAGCAATTCAACATAACAGCAGACTGCCTGCCTTTGCAGTGTGAAGTTATAACACAACTTCACTTAAGTAGGAATATGTTACAGGAGCTGCCTTCTCCTGGAGAGACCGGGGCCTCCTGATCCCAGCTAGGCTCACAACTTATTCCCTCCCCAGCAGTGTCCCACCCACAGAGCTCTTTCTGTCAGATTTAAGGTGGACCAGGCTAAATGCCTGGTCCTGCACAGGTTAAAGAGGGGAAAGAGGGTCACTCCATCACATACTCCTAGTGAAGATTTTCCCAAACCCCCACACGGGGTTATGCTGGGGAGGAGGCCCTGGAAATAGGACCATTTTTAGATATCCAGGTCGCTACAGTCCAAGAGGAGTCCCTTCTGCCGCTCCAAACGCTCCTGGAGGCATGCGCCCATATATCCTGCTTGATCGAAACAACTTTGATTTTTGGATGAAGGATCGCTGAACTTACGGAGTGGAATGGTGGGAATGGGATATGCTTTTCATCCAATGTCCCATCAGATGCATGGAAAGTAAGGTCTGCGAGAATCCTAACAGTTCTCTCTCTCTCTCTCTCTTGACCTTACGCAAAAGATTTTATCCTACTTTATTTGTAGAACATAATGATGAAACTGGAACCTAAGCCACTCCAGAGCACCATACAAGAGATGGGAGTGATACTGTGGACAAGACAACTAAACTGTGTCTCAGTGCCAAATACACCCTGCCTAGGGCAATATGTTACGCTAGCTCCGGCTCTTAAAAGAGCTAAGGGGAACAATTTGCTTTAACGCCATACCCAGGCTAAGATCCCTGAAATCTGGAGAACTTTGGCACAAATTCTACACTCTGCACGACTTCTCCACTCACCATTTATCTGCCTGCAGGCTGGACGATTACCTCATCAGAACCAATGACAAGCCATGTGTCTTTCACCCCATGGTTCAATACTTCCATGACGGTATAGCACCTAATCCTTTTCTAGCAAGCCCAGGCACTGGGTCCACATACCCTCAGCAAGTTTCTGAGCATCTTCTATCTGAACCCCACTCTCTGGCTGACCGTCGAAAGCCTGTGTCAAGATGTCCACAGCAATTTAGTATACATCTTTTCTCTAGATGGCTATTTGTTTGGACAGATGCTTAATGAAACTGTAGCTCAAGTTAAACAGCCGCAGGTGGAAGTCCAATCCCTCTCCCCAAAATCAGATCAACAGGGCATTCCAACCACACTTCTAAGACACCGAGCTTCCACTGCCACCTCTTCTGACAGTGTTAATGATGTTGTTTCTGCTTCTGTCTCTGCCGTGGCAACAACTCTTTCCTAATGTGCTCGACAGAATGATGGATGTCAACCTAAAGTAGCACAGCAGCTCCGCCCAAGCCTGGTTTAAACCATTCGATCCAGCTGGGAGAAGTTTGCAGGAGAGATGTAAGATCACAAAACCTTGCTGAGTTCTCCAGATCATGTATTCTGGTTATCATTTGTATTTCCTCACTGTTCAGCCTTCAGGCCCGATTTGCCTTAATTCACTTGAACCCAGCCTGGATGCAAGTTGCTTCTCAAGAAAAGAATGATAAAATCAGGGGATAAGTGCATTAGAACTAGTTCTAAGATGTTTGAGCACATTTACTCCAAGAGAAATTCAAAACAAATTTTTCATCTACAGAGGTGAGTGGATGTACAATCTGGAGCTGAAGAATACTTGTGTACAAATTTTCATCTATTCCTACTCCAGGTATTACCTGAGATTTCTGATTGGCTCCTCCCTCTGTCAGTACAGATTGCTTCCCATTCACCTATTGGCAGCTCATTGGGTCATTACCAAGTGCCTGCCTGTAGTACCAGTGCCCTATGGCAGCAAAGCATCCAAGCCTTCTAATACTGAACGTCTGGTTTTTTTGCTGTGAATTCCCACTATGTTATCCACCCTGTACTACAAAGAGCGCTGCTAATCCTACTGGGATTAGGTTTCTAGTGGATTTCTCCGATTCCCTCTCAGGAAATCAATTTCATTAGAGCGTGGTTTGATTCTCTGCAGGAGTGTTTTTTTCCATCAAAATGTGTGACCATGCTTGGTTCTCCTTTGCAAGCAATAAACACACATCAGTCAACAACAAGAGAAGTACTGATTGACCAGGTTATATGGCTATTTGTGTACTTTCACTAGCCGGCCTTTACTTATGACCCCATCAGTGAAGTCTTCCAAAAAGGGCCAGTTTACTTAACCCTTTACATCCAGACTGGAGGATTCAAAGGCATCAAGCAATACTTACACTGGAGGATCAACCTCTTCCTACCTCAGGAAGGAGCAGTACTCTGTCTACCTCCTCAATAAATTGTGTGAGCAACAAATGCTTCCACAATGGTGCACAATTGTGCAACTTGCGGGAGCTGAGCTACGCAGCCTTCCTCCGTTCCCTCCAAGGCTGTTCCAAAATCGGAGCAGCCTCAGAGGGATCTTTCCTTCCGCCTCCCCCCACCTTACCCGCCCCCCAGCCCTACCTAGAACCTCACCCTTACCTTTGTTGAGTAAGTTGCGCCTGCCTCCTGAGAGGCGTAGCTTACACACGCTGGCCAAGGACTGGCCCGCGATCCCGGGCACAGCGGCAAATGGCCGCTGTGCCTGGAGGCTCCGGCCACGCCCCTGCCACGCCCCCGGACCGCCCTGGCCCCTTTTTGCAAACCCCGGGACATACTCGCTTAACCCTTTGAAAATCTGCCCCATAGGGTTGTAGCTTTTGTGTTAAGGAACAAGAATATTCATGATGGAGAAATCTGACTGGCCACTAACATTTCACAGAAAACCAATGAAAGTGCTACAATATAGTTTAATATTGCCAGCTAAACAAGGACCTGACACCATTTGTATCACCTGCAGAGTTGGAAAATATTTTGGGGGCAGACCAGCATATTAACTATTGCAATATTGAAATTTCCCAGCTTGTAAAAGCTGTAGAGAGATCACCATCAAACAATAACTTCAATGGTCTTGTTTTTAACTTGCAGGAAGATCCCCAAGCACCTGTTTAAGATGAGCCGCCAGTCAATTTAGAATATAAATTACCCCTCACATTCCTTGCCTCAAAACGGATTTTTAATTGTATGTTATCAACTAAAAGCCCTGTTAAATGAGATGGGGATATTTTCTAATCCATAATAAAGGCGGCTTTGGCACATTTAATCCAAGCTTCTTCCTGTTTAATCGCGCCTTTACAGTATTCATACATTTCTGAAAATACAGCTCAGGAAAAGTAGCATCAGGATAACAAGGGATAAAGAATTGCATATCCTTGTTATCCTGATGTAATACAATAATCCCAGAGCTTTAGGAAAACAGCTGCGATGGTAAAACGGAGCCTTATGGTACCCCCCATTCAATAGCCCTTCCAGGATAAGACTGTGCCCCCCAATCCCATCTGTGGAAGATGGGGCAGAAGTAGAGAAACATTCGCGCTAGCAAATGCGGGGCTTGAACTAGAATTCCCAATTCACCCTTTTCTGGTTTCACGTACAAGGCAGCAGGATTTCTGTGCTGTGAGCGTTTTGACATCCATATTGTTGAGTGTCCAGTGCCTCTCTATATAATCAGTCTATTGTTTTTGAAAAATATGTTCTATTACCTTCTGTAATGTGGACAAATTTGAGACAGAGCTATAATGAGAAGGAGGAATTTTTTGTCCAGGCCTTACAGTTGCTTTTTGTAATTCAGTGGCATAAACCCCTCAATAAGTGATTTCTTATACCTTCCAGACAGATCAGATTGAGACACGTCAGGCATAAACACTCCAAGCAGAGAAACAAACCAGGGTCCCTTTTGGCGAGGACGCTTAAGCAACATACTTAGGACACCATGCACAATGCTATTAGAGACCCCATGGACACAATACACATCTTCTGCTATGAATAGAACTTTTTATGGCCATTTCATCTGCTGATTCAGCTACTGTGCAGGAGGTAGGACACTTTCTGCATTCCACTTCCCACCCACTTTCTCTCCAGATATACAGGGGATGTTATCTCTTCCAGGGCAGAGGTTATCAAGCTATTAAACACCTCTCTGAGAAAGCGCCCTGGCCCTGATGGATACCCATTGCACTTTTATAAACACTTTTTTTGAGGATAATGTGCACCCTCTTTGTGAGCTGTTTAATTTTTTGAGAAGTTCCTCCAACACTTCTAGCAGTTTATTGGATGCTTTGATAACTTTGATTTATAAACAGGAGAAAGACCCATTGGATTGCAGTTCTTACCTTCCTATCTCGTTCATAAATGCTGACATGAAGATTTTAGTGAAAATTCTTCAGCTTCGCTTGTGAAACATTCTGCCATTGTTGGTGAATACAGATCAAATGGGGTTTATAAAAGGTAGGATGTCTTGTTACCAGTACCAGATGTCTCTTTAATATTCATCTTGCCAAGAAGAGGGGCATCCTAGGACTTGTTTTGTCCCTAGATGTGGACAAAGCATTTGATAGAATTTCCTGGTCCGTTATGTTTTGTGTACTTCAGCGGATGGATTTTCCTGACTTGTTTGTAAACTGGATTAGATTTCGATATTTTATTTTGAAATGTTGCCTTTTCCAAGGGTCCAGGCGGCTTACAGTTGGGAATATCCATAAACTGTCAGAAAATTAACAGCAATATTCTTACTGTGATGGCTGCACTGACCGATTTGATAATAACCCTAGGGATCAGAAGCAGGCAAGTCAGGCGTGAGATCTTCTGCCTGACTTTGGATTGAGCCCTCTGATGCTGGTGCACAGGATCGGGGACAGGACACCTATTGGGACCTGACAGGCACTGGGAGGCAAGGGACAAGAAAGGTACCCCAATCCCACTGAACAGAAATCGGGTGGCACAGACTGGACAGGTAAGCACAGGGCAACTTGGGACCACAAAAATACAAGGAGTAGACAATGAAGGAACCACCAATAGCACAAAGGAAACACATGGACCAGGGGCCCACTGGCAGGCCAAGACAGGACAGGGGGTACAGCAAGGAAACACACAACAAGGAAGTCCACTGGGAGGCCCAAACAGAAGCCAAGGGCAAGCTAGGAACACGCTGGTGAAATAGGCCACTGGGAGGCCTAACCCAGAACAAGAGCAATGCAGGGAAAACACAGGCTGGGAAGCCCTAAACAGAGCAAGGTAAACACAGGTAAGGTACAAGAACAAGAATACACGGACAAGGGGCCAAGAGCAAAGAAGAGATCTAAGGTAAGGCGTAGAGTAACTGAGAGAAGATTTTATAGGGCCGGCCTTGCTTCATCATCTGACCTTCAAGGCAGAGGATAGAGCAGGTCTGAGCAGCCTATTGAGATCCTCTGTTGGCAGGGGGCCACCTAGCAGCCAGCCTCGTTATACTCCCCTGAAAGCCCACGTTTTGGATAACGGTTGGATATCTTCTTCTTCCCCTATATTACGTGTTACTAGACAGAGTTGCCCATTTTTCCCCCTTTTATTTTATTTGGCACTGGAACCATTGGCTCAAGTGATTAGACAGTCTAGAAGGACTAGGGGGCACTCCATGAAGTTAGCAAGTAGCACATTTAAGACTAATCGGAGAAAATTCTTTTTCACTCAACACACAATAAAGCTCTGGAATTTGTTGCCAGAGGATGTGGTTAGTGCAGTTAGTGTAGCTGGGTTCAAAAAAGGTTTGGATAAGTTCTTGGAGGAGAAGTCCATTAATGGCTATTAATCAATTATACTTAGGGAATAGCCACTGCTATTAATTGCATCAGTAGCATGGGATCTTCTTAGTGTTTGGGTAATTGCCAGGTTCTTGTGGCCTGGTTTGGCCTCTGTTGGAAGCAGGATGCTGGGCTTGATGGACCCTTGGTCTGACCCAGCATGGCATGTTCTTAAGTTCTTATACCTGATTGATCATTTTTAATCCCTATTTTCTTCAGTTGGGTTTGGGGTGTCCAATTTGGCAATGTTTGAAACATTTTTCACTTGCTAGCTCTACTTTTAGGTACCTTGGGCTTTGAGACTCCACTAATATTGCTTATTTATATAACTTTAATTACCGAGAGGTGATTAAACAACTCAGGTTGGATTTGCTTAAATGGACACATTTACCCATTTCACTTCTGGGCGATGTTATCTTTTTCAGCATCTCTCCTGCATAGTTCCAAGCAGGATCTTTGACTTGCTTTGAGGGGAAATTATATCTTTCCTTTGGAGGGACACAAGGTACCACACATCCGACTTTCTATTTTGCAATTGCCATTGGACTGTGGGACGTTGGATGTTCTTTACTTGCATTTTTATTATTTCTCCTCCGGATTATTTGGTGTGGTTAGCGAGACACTACTGAAACTGATTAAATTCAACATTGCCCCTTGCATTTCTAATTTCATTAATTCATCACTACAACATGGTGTCATTCCTGACCTACTAAAACAGGCTTCAGTCCATCCCACACTAAAAAATCCATCTGCAGATCCCACTCTAATCTCCAATTACCGCATGATCTCTTCTCTACCTTTCATGGCTAAAGGCATAGAAACTGCAGTCCTCTACCGATTCTGTAAATTTATCTACTCCAATAACATCCTCAACCAATATCAATTCGCATTCAGGAAACATCACAGCACTGAATTACTGTTGCTTTCCAGCTTTGACAAGGTTTCAATCGTGGTACAGCCTTCCTTCTATGCCTCCTTGACATCTCCTCTGCATTTGACACAGTAAACCATCCCATCTTACTATCCAAACTACAATCAATTGGTATAACTGGTTCTGTTCTATCCTGGTTCTCCTCAGTAACAGGACCCAACAAGTCCATACAGAATCCTTTACGTCCGCCATGATGTACCCCAAGGATCTGCTCTCTCTGCTGCATTATTTAACATCTACCTAACACTACCATGCCGCACCCTTGCTAGACTTGGAGTTCATTATAAGATCTACGATGATGACATCCAGTTCTTCTTTCTCCTGAAGGAAACAAGCCCTTGTGGAATCATTCCTTACCCCACTGTCTTGTAACCATCCGAAAACAGTTCCACAGCAATAAACTAGCTCTCAACATCTCTAAAAGAGAAATCATTGTTTTATCATGTTTACCTGTTGGAAAAACATCCAACAAGTGCTCATTCAATACCCATTCCATCACAATCTCCCAAACTGTATGCAATTTAGGAGTCAAAACTGACCCCTCTCTCTCTTTGCACAAGCATATAAGAACCATTACCAGCGCATCCTTCTGCAAACCACGTCTGCTTCGTCACCTCAAGCCCCTTCTTGAACATTCTGATTTCTGGTCGGTCCTCCAATTTTTATTATTCTCCAGGATAGTCTATTGTAACTCTCTCCTAGCAGGTCTACCATTATATGCAACCCGACCTCTTGAGAACATACAAAACTCGGCAGCAATACCTCTAACTAGCACTCTCATTTATGAACATATCACTCCTGTCCTCGGATCACTACACTGGCTCCCATTCTCATCCCATATACAATACAAGCTCACCATGATCATACATGCCACCATTCACCATCTACACTCCCCATGGGTCTTCCCGATGCTAAAAATCCACTCTCCCACCCAAACCCTCAGGTCGACAAATCCAATACTATTAGATGTCCTATCTCCAAAGCTTACCAATCTTGATAAAACCAGAGAACGCACTTTCTTTGCTGCAGTCCTCTCCTATGGAACAGCCCAAAGGAAATCAGATGCCTCCGAGAAAGAACATTCTTTAAAAAAGCCCTAAAAACTTTCCTCTTCAAGAAAGCATTCCCAAGCCTAACTGATAATGTATCATCCCCTACTTATCCCTCCTCAGGAAGTTCTAGTTAGATGTCTCATGACCACTCTTTTTACTCCTTGTCTAGTTAAAGTCAACTCCCTGCTCCTATATATTGCTCCTCCAAAATGAAGTTTGATGTCAGATGCTGTTCTATTTTACCCTCCTGAATTATGTAAGTTCATATTGTACCCTGCTCTGAACGTAGAAAGAGTGGGTAATAGATTCTTTTTAAATAAATAAATAAATAGCGACCCTGTTTGCTATCCTGAGAGAAAGCTAGAGGAGCCCCAGACTTCTGGCCTCCATCTGTAGCTTTGTTATGCATGTCACTCACTTCCTCTGTTACTGCAAAGATTCATAGAAATTGCCCCTTAGTCTCACAGACCTTGAAGATCTGATGTGAAGCCAACAAAGTGTTACATAGGGGCATGGCTGATATTTCCCTCATTTCCCCTTTAGTGCACAATCCTCTCTTGTCATGAGCTACTTTGTCTATGGATTACCAACTTTGGCTAGCGAGAGGACTTTATTCCTCTGGTCAGTTGTGCGCTTAAATCCTTTGGAGACTTGATGAGGAATTCGGTATTCCCTGCCACACCCACTACCTGTATTTGCAACTTCAAGAGAGATATTATTAAAACTCAGGCTGTTACCATTGGCTTTGGGGTAAAAATGGGTTTGAGAGAATTCTTACAAAAAATATGCCAAGTACATTTTTTTCATGCCCTTACAGCTACTTTAGGAAGGCGACTCAGCCTAATGCCACTAATCATTTTATATCTCGCTATTTCTTAAGCAGCTTCAGCCATGTAGTTTGCATAGTATAATGTCTTCGACAACACAAACCTGCATATTTTCCTTGGCCTATCACAGTAGGGATGATACCTAACATTATAACATACAACACATAATAAAAAAATAAGTAATTTAAGATTAACATTTCACAATGAATCAAAATATCAATTGCAGCATAATAATGCAAGGTGCATCCAAGTTCCAAAGACTCAATAGTAGTACTTGTTAATACAGGGCTCCGTTACCTGGACCCACCAAGGAGCAAGTCCTTTGCTAAATTTCTGCCTACGTGTTGCCCTTTTTGGCGTCCTTGTCTGACATTGAGATGTGGGCGTGGCTTCCGCATCCTTCGTAGGAAGCCTCTCTCTCGGGCCATGCAGGTGAAGTACAAAATGCAGGGAAAGGATGTCATCTCTAGCAGGCAGGCAGATGAGCAGCAAGCAAGGCTTTCATAACCGCACAGATTACGTCATGGTGCTACTTGACGTTACTGCCATTTTCGATATGGTAAACCATCGTGTCTTCCAGTTGCTTTGCTTCCATGATTCTGAGATTGTCAGTCCCGTCTCTCCCTCACATATGTACAGATCTCAGATTATATCGTGTCTTCCAGTTGCTTTGCTTCCAGCACCATGATTCTGAGATTATCAGTCCCGTCTCTCCCTCACATTTGTACAGATCTCGGATTATATCGTGTCTTCCAGTTGCTTTGCTTCCAGCTCCATGATTCTGAGATTGTCAGTCCCTTCTCTCCCTCACATATGTACAGATCTCGGATTATATCGTGTCTTCCAGTTGCTTTGCTTCCAGCTCCATGATTCTGAGATTGTCAGTCCCGTCTCTCCCTCACATATGTACAGATCTCGGATTATATCGTGTCTTCCAGTTGCTTTGCTTCCAGCACCATGATTCTGAGATTGTCAGTCCCTTCTCTCCCTCACATATGTACAGATCTCGGATTATATCGTGTCTTCCAGTTGCTTTGCTTCCAGCACCATGATTCTGAGATTGTCAGTCCCTTCTCTCCCTCACATATGTACAGATCTCGGATTATATCGTGTCTTCCAGTTGCTTTGCTTCCAGCTCCATGATTCTGAGATTGTCAGTCCCTTCTCTCCCTCACATATGTACAGATCTCGGATTATATTGTGTCTTCCAGTTGCTTTGCTTCCATGATTCTGAGATTATCAGTCCCGTCTCTCCCTCACATATGTACAGATCTCGGATTATATCGTGTCTTCCAGTTGCTTTGCTTCCATGATTCTGAGATTGTCAGTCCCGTCTCTCCCTCACATATGTACAGATCTCGGATTATATCGTGTCTTCCAGTTGCTTTGCTTCCAGCACCATGATTCTGAGATTGTCAGTCCCTTCTCTCCCTCACATATGTACAGATCTCGGATTATATCGTGTCTTCCAGTTGCTTTGCTTCCAGCACCATGATTCTGAGATTGTCAGTCCCTTCTCTCCCTCACATATGTACAGATCTCGGATTATATCGTGTCTTCCAGTTGCTTTGCTTCCAGCTCCATGATTCTGAGATTGTCAGTCCCTTCTCTCCCTCACATATGTACAGATCTCGGATTATATCGTGTCTTCCAGTTGCTTTGCTTCCATGATTCTGAGATTATCAGTCCCGTCTCTCCCTCACATATGTACAGATCTCGGATTATATCGTGTCTTCCAGTTGCTTTGCTTCCAGCTCCATGATTCTGAGATTGTCAGTCCCGTCTCTCCCTCACATATGTACAGATCTCGGATTATATCATGTCTTCCAGTTGCTTTGCTTCCAGCTCCATGATTCTGAGATTGTCAGTCCCTTCTCTCCCTCACATATGTACAGATCTCGGATTATATCGTGTCTTCCAGTTGCTTTGCTTCCAGCTCCATGATTCTGAGATTGTCAGTCCCTTCTCTCCCTCACATATGTACAGATCTCGGATTATATCATGTCTTCCAGTTGCTTTGCTTCCAGCTCCATGATTCTGAGATTGTCAGTCCCTTCTCTCCCTCACATATGTACAGATCTCGGATTATATCGTGTCTTCCAGTTGCTTTGCTTCCATGATTCTGAGATTATCAGTCCCGTCTCTCCCTCACATATGTACAGATCTCAGATTATATCGTGTCTTCCAGTTGCTTTGCTTCCAGCTCCATGATTCTGAGATTATCAGTCCCGTCTCTCCCTCACATATGTACAGATCTCGGATTATATCGTGTCTTCCAGTTGCTTTGCTTCCAGCTCCATGATTCTGAGATTGTCAGTCCCTTCTCTCCCTCACATTTGTACAGATCTCGGATTATATCGTGTCTTCCAGTTGCTTTGCTTCCAGCTCCATGATTCTGAGATTGTCAGACCCGTCTCTCCCTCACATATGTACAGATCTCGGATTATATCGTGTCTTCCAGTTGCTTTGCTTCCAGCTCCATGATTCTGAGATTGTCAGTCCCTTCTCTCCCTCACATTTGTACAGATCTCGGATTATATCGTGTCTTCCAGTTGCTTTGCTTCCAGCTCCATGATTCTGAGATTGTCAGACCCGTCTCTCCCTCACATATGTACAGAAAGATAGGAGTTTCTTACCTGCAGTGCACGGTGAGAGGTCCATGGCTTTTGGCTGCCTGCTGCCGGATCATCTGTACGAACTGCAGGATACTCTCTGCAGCATTCGTGGTTGGGACCCCATGGTCAGGCCATGATGTAAAATTAAAATGCATCACATCAAGTACCTCATCAGCCTGGAAACAGAGAGAGAGAGAAATAAACCCACACTTCATCAGCACCTATAGTCCAAAACGTCCACCACAGCCTAAGGTCAGATCATGTTGGGCACCTGGGAAGGCTTTTGAGAGCAGCAGCAGAAGGATGGTGAGCACTGCAGAGCAGGAGGGGGACAGTGTAGGAGTGCAGAAAGCAGAGGAGAAGGTTAGTGCAACAGGAGATCATTGGATCGGGAGAGTAGAACTGAAGGAGAAAGCTGAATGGGAGAAGTGGAAAATTTCAGGAGACGTTCAGTAGAGAGACAGTTGGAAACAGTCAGGAGCGTCCAGGGAGAGGGTGAAAGAAGAGTAAAGCAGAATATTGGGAGGGGTTAGGAGGAGAATATTGGTTGGAGGGCAGTGGGAGTGTGCTCTAAGAATAACAGTCGGGCACAGGGGCGGATTGCAGTAAAATATCGGCCCGGGGGATTTTTTGAAAACTGGCCTGTGGGGTATCTATTGCCCTCATGTACTTTCCCTGCAGCACATGTGTCAATAGCTCCCAAAAGCACGCCGAGCCAACCCTGGAACCCAGCAGCACTGAGCCAAAATATCTGCAAAATAACCTTCGTCTTTCCTAAATAACTAAGAAGATGAGGACATTCTAGATCAGGGGTGAGCAGTGCTGCAGCCCCTGTTCCATCCATGCAAATCGGTTGGGCCCCTATGCATTTGCTTCTCTCTCTTATAGAGATACCTATATCCTGGATTCTAGCTCTGGTTCTTGAATAGTTGCAAGTAATGACACTGCCAGCCAGAGTCAGACACACGGACACTGCCAGCCAGAGCCAGACACACGGACACTGCCAGCCAGAGCCAGACACACGGACACTGCCAGCCAGAGTCAGACACACACGCCCAGTCACAAGTAGAAACTTTATTGGCACATACACAGTGACACCCACAAAGACACACACTCTTTCTCAGACACAAAAACACACCCACACATAGAGTGTGTGTATATGTGTGTGTCAGAGAGAAAGATACTCACACACTCCCTCTCAGAGACATAAGTGTGTATGGGTGTGTGTGTCTCTCTCACTTTCTCTGACACAGACACACACACGTGCATTCTCTCCGACATGCTACTTTTGTACTGCTCACACACATGCCGGTTCAGTAAAGTCCGCGCCTCTTTTATGACAGGAGTGGCGGCTGTCAGCGGGTTTGACAGTCGACGCTCAATTTTGCCGGCGTCAGTTCTCGAGCCCACTGACAGCCACGGGCTCGGAAACTGGATGCCGGCAAAATTGAGCACCCGGTTTTCGACCCGACAGCCGCCGGGCCATTTAAAAAATGTTTTTTCTTTTTTACTTTTTTTACCCTTCGGGGCCTCCAACTTAATATCACCATGATATTAATATTAATATCACCATGATATTAAGTCGGAGGGTGCACAGAAAAGCAGTTTTTACTGCTTTTCTGTGCACTTTCCCGGTGCTGGCAGAAACTAGCACCTACCTTTGGGTAGGCTCTAATTTCTGAAAGTAAAATGTGCGGCTTGGCTGCACATTTTACTTTCTGTATCCCGTGCGCATACCTAATAGGGCCATCAACATGCATTTGCATGTTGAGGACGTTATTAGGTGCCACGGGTTAGACGTGCGTTTTCCTCCCCTTACTGAATAAGGGGTAAGGGAAACACGCGTCCAAGAGCACACTGTACTGTATCGGCCTGACAGTGAGAGCCCCCAGTCCAGCTCCTCTACATCACGCTTCCAGCCCCCTCCCTTTCCTAATCTCATTCTCCAGGAGACTCGCTGCTTCTCTCAGAGCTCAGTGCAGTCACCTCAGACAGAAGCCTCCTCAACACTGCATAGGCACTTCCTCCTGGCTTACCCCTTCCTTCCTGTGCCTGTAGCTTGCCTCCAATTCTCTGCAATCCTCCTACCACTCTAGTGCATTCCCATTGATTGCAGGCTACACTGTCTGCTGCTTTTATGGTTTCCAGGCTGTGCTCTGCTTACCAACTCCAGGGAAAGGGGGGGACCAGAAGTGATCCACACTGTTCCCTGGGCTTATAAAAAGAGAAAATTAAGCCCTGGCCGAGACTGGGGAGAGCCACTAACCCAAAGTAGCACAGCTCCAGAAGGATTCCTGCTTTCTCTTATGGAGCCAGTGCAGCCAGAGCTGGTGCAAGGGTATTAGGTATCATAGGCGAACCTTACAGCCTTGCACACGCTCCTGGTCCCACCCGTCCCATAAATAATTTAAAAAATATGCATTTATGGAAACAGATTTTACATGAAAAAGAATATTCAGTGTATCAAGGTAAAAATATCACTTATAATATGTGTATTAATTATATGCACCACTGTGGTACCAACCAGTGCAAAAAAAGACAACTGAAGCCAAGTTATTGGGACTATTGTAAAACATGTCAGGTTTTAAATAAACTGAATTAAAATATAGTAAACTTCCCATACAAAAGCAGCAGTGTCAGCACTCAAACAATAGCAACCCTATCTATGAAAAGACAACACTGCAAATATTACACCAGGCCATAAAATACCAATACACCGAATATTAAGAAAACAGAACAAGCCAAGCTGAAGAGCCTGACTGAAACTACATGTAGCAGAATACCCCACCTAAGTCACACATGCAGAACACAGACAGACCCTCCCCAAATACAGAATAAAGAGAAACATGCAGACAAAAACTAAACTGGAAACCGTAACAAGACAGACTCCGTATGCAGAGCAACAATGGAAAACCAAACATCCCCATTCCTCATTAAACATCAAACAATACAATCAAGATATATAAACCCTCAATCATAATAGTAAAACTATACTCATTAAAAGAATAAATATTTCAAAGCAGCTGATGAATAGAGCATCCAATGATTAAAAACATATAACATTATTTTCTTACATTACATCAAATAACACCCAATAATTAAAACTAAAACTAAAAAAAAAAAACCCCTTGCTCTCCATACCTGGGAACTTTAGACTCGAGTCACCCTGAGATTGTCATGGATTAATCAGGGGTAGGAGATGTGCCCAGACTTTCTCCTCTCTCTCATATACACACACTCTCTAGCACACATGTTCATTCTTACACAAACTCCCTTATATTCTCTCACACACATGCTAAATGGCTTACAAACTCTGGCTCATACATGTTCATTGATTCACTGTTCTCTCCTGCTCACACACGTGCTCTGGAAACCACAGCAAGCATGACTGTATGCAGTGCAACAACGGAAAAGCAGAAACATCATCATTCCTCATAAAACATTAAGCAATAAAGTCAAGAAATACAAAACATCATTCATAATATTGAAACCGTACTAATAAAAAGAATGTGTCAAGCAGCAACATCCAATGAGCATTCAGTAATTAAAATGACTCACTGTTTTGTTTTTTAATATTTCCCAAATTCCAAATACGTAAAATAGCTGATATATGAAAATTAAAATAATAGAATTAAAAATCTCCAGCATTCCATAACCAGGATCTTTTTATTTCCAGTCACCCACAGATTGCTGTGGATTGGGGAAGGGGGGTTTCACAATCTTTATCCTCTCTCTCCCCCCCAACACACACACATACCATCACATACACAGGCTCTCTCTCACTCACATATATGCTGTCACATACACAGGCTCTCTTGCTCTCACACACCCATGCAGTCTCTCTCATTTTCACATACATAGACACACACACACACACACACACACGTTCACTCACTCTCTCATGCACACATGCAGGTTCTCTCACTCTCATATACACATGCAGGCTCTGACACACACATGTTCACTCACTCTCTCATGCACACATGCAGGTTCTCTCACTCTCATATACACATGCAGGCTCTGACACACACGTTCACTCACTCATGCACACATGCAGGCTCTCACACATACAATGCAGGCACTCTCTCTCTCTCCTACACACACACAAGCATACACGCCTACAGCTTTCAGGCCTCCCTCTTTCTTCTGGGCCTTGTCTTTGCCGCTTTTGGATGGCAGCGCTGCTCCTCACTGCCTGAAGGGAGGTGGAGGGAAGACACTGCTACTGCACGGCTCCTGCAAAGTTAGGGGGAAGAGGGAGGGTCACACATTACACAACCTTGCAGCCCTCTCTCCCGGCCCCAGAATGGCTTTCTCCTGGCCATGGCAGGATGGGCTCTGCTGCGGCCTTGCATGCCTCTCTCCCGGCCCCAGAATGGTTTTCTTCTGGCCATGGCAGGATGGGCTCTGCTGCGGCCTTCCAGGCCTTTCTTCTGTAACCTCACTCTATAATCTATCAATACTATACCTAAACTGGAGGTAGGCTTATTCAAATCCTCCTCACCTACGCCCCCCCTGGACTTTTAGATCAAGACGCTTCTCCTATGGTGGAAATCATAGCCAAATACTTAAAACTAGATTCTCCAGCCATAATCCTTGGAGATTTTAATCTTCACATCGATGCCAATCCTCGATCTTCTAACTGCGAAGCCTTCCTATCAGCCCTCTCGGACATGGGCTTCAAACAATACATCAACCAACCCACACACAAAGCAGGTCATACCCTTGACCTTATCTTCACAAATTCCAACCTCATTCCACTTTCACCCCCTCTATGCCTCCCGGTTCCATGGTCAGACCATTTCATGATTACCTCCACCATCAGATCACTGACAGGATCCTCTGCGCCCCCTCAGGCGACCACTCTGTACTACAGGAAACCATGTCCTTCAGAAGACCTCGGCAACTCTCTAATCAAAGAACTTCCTAACCTAGATCTATCTAACCCAAATTCTGCTTTTATCTCCTGGCAAAGTATTACTGAAACGATAGCCAACAACTTATGCCCACTGTCAAAAAAAAACATAAATCCTTCTCAAAAAAACAAGCAGCCATGGTTCTCTAATGAGCTCCGAACCCAGAAGCAAAACCTAAGACGGAAAGAAAAAGAATGGAGGAAGAATCCGGATCCCCATTCTCTAACCATATACAAAGCCGCCCTCCACCAATACAGAACGGCAACGCTTCAAACAAAAAGAGATTTCTATGCCCACCGTATCCACGATATGATGTTTGACGCGAAGGCTCTTTTCTCGTATGTATCGGAACTCACCAAATCTGCTCCCCCTACCATCCCAGACGATACAGCCCAATCGAAGGCCAACGATCTGGCTTTATTCTTTCAGAACAAAATCTCCAATACCCTGGCTAGATTAACTACCAGCTCAAATTCACTGTTTCCGGATACCCTCCACCTACCGAACATAGACATAAGCTTAGAATCCTTTGACCCTACTCACACTTTAGAGGAAAATCTGATAAAAAGAATGAAACCTTCGACCCACCCTCTGGATCAAATTCTCAAACCGTCATTTTGCCTGAAAATGTGTACCAAGAGAAACAACTGGTTAACATAGGTGCTTGGACAGACAATTTATACCTGCGTGTAGATACCTGGCCCTTTTGGCCTACCACAGTGAAAATCCACAGTAGTATCTAGTTCCCAAACTAGGCCTGTGCCATCAGACAAAGGACGTACATTGCCTATGCCCTGGTAAACGTTTCCTGAAAGATGCAACTGAAGCTCTATGTAGTTTAGCCCCAGACAATGCCTGAGAGAAGGGTAGGATTACCATGACCAAATATGATGAATTCTCTGAGACTAAGGTTGCTATAGTGGTTAGCACCCCACTGCGGAAAATCACTATTTCTAACAAACATGTTACCATCAAGGTTCACTTACTCAGTAATGTTTCCCTACTCACTGTAGTAGGGATGTTACTATGCTGCCTTGAATCTAACCCTATCCCCACAGAGATAGAGATCCTAGATCCATGTTTTGGGGATATGACATCAACTTTGATGAATACATGGTATATCTTTTAGATTAAAAACAAATCTCACACTGTTGAGCTGCCTGAGGACCAGGACTCTGCAGAAAATGCAGACTACAAGTATGATTCCCGGGATGAGGACATTTTCCAACAGACTATGTTCTGACATGCCCGACCTGTCCTAGCTTGGTTGCCCACCCAGGGTTCACATGATTTATCTTTAAGAAGGTTATATTTCTAGTAATGGTCCTGAAAGGGGATTCTCCCACTGAGGTCAGATTTTTGCATGACCTCTCCCTACTTGAGTCTCTGGAAATTTAGTTTAGCTTGGCACTCGTACCAAGTGGGATTATTCAAGAATGAGCCCTGAACAATCATGAGATTATTGCCTCACACTTACATTAGAAGTGAGTATAATATTTGAACACATATACCCCAGAGCTAAGGGACCCTCACTACCTCATGGCCTTACACACATACTGTGACCTATTATTTTCTTTCTTCTTTTCCTTCCTCATTGCTATTACTATCCTTTGTTCCCTCCTCTTTTATCATTATTATTGAATCATGATTATTATTATTGTTACAATTTTCACTCTTATACCTATTATTTCATAGTTGTATTATTATTGACCAGTATTATTATTTCATTATTGTTCAATTTATTATTGCTTGATGGGAAGGGCTATGGCTTGTTGGCTGATTTTATCTATGGAGAATTGCGCAGTTTGCCTGGTAGTTAGGTTTATACAGCGCGATGCTCCATTGAAACCCCCACCCTGTTTAAAAAGGGAAAAATGTAGAAAATATTCCAATTCTTGCTAATAGGACAAGCAACCAAAATGAACTCTCTGATGTCAGTAAAAATGGACATTACCTGTTATGCCATGGGCAGCCAAATGCAGAGATTTTGCAGTTCTGTATACATGACTAACCAGACAGATTTATGGACCATTTGCTAGATGATTGTAACTGCCTCTCTGTGCAGGTTCCCCCCTCACCTTCTGCTTAGGATTGTAACTGCCTCTCCGTGCAGGTTCCCCCCACGCCTTCTGCTTAGGATTGTAACTGCCTCTCTGTGCGGGTTCCCCCCTCACCTTCTGCTTAGGATTGTAACTGCCTCTCTGTGCAGGTTCCCCCTCACCTCCTGCTTAGGATTGTAACTGCCTCTCTGTGCGGGTTCCCCCTCACCTCCTGCTTAGGATTGTAACTGCCTCTCTGTGCGGGTTCCCCCCTCACCTTCTCCTTAGGGTTGTAACTGCCTCTCTGTGCGGGTTCCCCCCTCACCTTCTCCTTAGGGTTGTAACTGCCTCTCTGTGCGGGTTCCCCCCTCACCTTCTCCTTAGGGTTGTAACTGCCTCTCTGTGCGGGTTCCCTCCTCACCTTCTGCTTAGGGTTGTAACTGCCTCTCTGTGCGGGTTCCCCCCTCACCTTCTCCTTAGGATTGTAACTGCCTCTCTGTGCAGGTTTCCCCCTCACCTTCTGCTTAGGATTGTAACTGCCTCTCTGTGCAGGTTTCCCCCTCACCTTCTGCTTAGGATTGTAACTGCCTTACTGTGCAGGTTCCCCCCTCACCTTCTGCTTAGGATTGTAACTGCCTCTCTGTGCAGGTTCCCCCCTCACCTTCTGCTTAGGATTGTAACTGCCTCTCTGTGCAGGTTCCCCCCCTCACCTTCTGCTTAGGATTGTAACTGCCTCTCTGTGCAGGTTCCCTCCTCACCTTCTGCTTAGGATTGTAACTGCCTCTCTGTGCAGGTTCCCTCCTCACCTTCTGCTTAGGATTGTAACTGCCTCTCTGTGCAGGTTCCCCCCTCACCTTCTGCTTAGGATTGTAACTGCCTCTCTGTGCAGGTTCCCCCCTCACCTTCTGCTTAGGATTGTAACTGCCTCTCTGTGCAGGTTCCCTCCTCACCTTCTGCTTAGGATTGTAACTGCCTCTCTGTGCAGGTTCCCTCCTCACCTTCTGCTTAGGATTGTAACTGCCGCTCTGTGCAGGTTCCCCCTCACCTTCTGCTTAGGATTGTAACTGCCTCTCTGTGCAGGTTCCCCCCCTCACCTTCTGCTTAGGATTGTAACTGCCTCTCTGTGCAGGTTCCCCCCTCACCTTCTGCTTAGGATTGTAACTGCCTCTCTGTGCAGGTTCCCCTCCTCACCTTCTGCTTAGGATTGTAACTGCCTCTCTGTGCAGGTTCCCTCCTCACCTTCTGCTTAGGGTTGTAACTGCCTCTCTGTGCAGGTTTCCCCCTCACCTTCTGCTAAGGATTGTAACTGCCTCTCTGTGCAGGTTCCCTCCTCACCTTCTGCTTAGGATTGTAACTGCCGTTCTGTACAGGTTCCCCCTCACCTTCTGCTTAGGATTGTAACTGCCTCTCTGTGCAGGTTCCCCCCTCACCTCCTGCTTAGGATTGTAACTGCCTCTCTGTGCAGGTTCCCTCCTCACCTCCTGCTTAGGATTGTAACTGCCTCTCTGTGCAGGTTCCCTCCTCTCCTTCTGCTTAGGATTGTAACTGCCTCTCTGTGCAGGTTCCCTCCTCACCTCCTGCTTAGGGTTGTAACTGCTGCTCTGTGCAGGTTCCCCCTCACCTTCTGCTTAGGATTGTAACTGCCTCTCTGTGCAGGTTCCCCCCTCACCTCCTGCTTAGGATTGTAACTGCCTCTCTGTGCAGGTTCCCTCCTCACCTCCTGCTTAGGATTGTAACTGCCTCTCTGTGCAGGTTCCCTTCTCACCTTCTGCTTAGGATTGTAACTGCCGTTCTGTACAGGTTCCCCCTCACCTTCTGCTTAGGATTGTAACTGCCTCTCTGTGCAGGTTCCCCCCTCACCTCCTGCTTAGGATTGTAACTGCCTCTCTGTGCAGGTTCCCTCCTCACCTCCTGCTTAGGGTTGTAACTGCTGCTCTGTGCAGGTTCCCCCTCACCTTCTGCTTAGGATTGTAACTGCCTCTCTGTGCAGGTTCCCCCTCACCTTCTGCTTAGGATTGTAACTGCCTCTCTGTGCAGGTTCCCCCCTCATCTCCTGCTTAGGATTGTAACTGCCTCTCTGTGCAGGTTCCCCCCTCACCTTCTGCTTAGGATTGTAACTGCCTCTCTGTGCAGGTTCCCTCCTCACCTTCTGCTTAGGATTGTAACTGCCTCTCTGTGCAGGTTCCCTCCTCACCTTCTGCTTAGGATTGTAACTGCCTCTCTGTGCAGGTTCCCCCCCTCACCTTCTGCTTAGGATTGTAACTGCCTCTCTGTGCAGGTTCCCCCCCCCACCTTCTGCTTAGGATTGTAACTGCCTCTCTGTGCAGGTTCCCCCCTCACCTTCTGCTTAGGATTGTAACTGCCTCTCTGTGCAGGTTCCCCCCTCACTTCTGCTTAGGACTGTAACTGCCTCTCTGTGCAGATTCCCTCCTCACCTTCTGCTTAGGATTGTAACTGCCTCTCTGTGCAGGTTCCCCCCTCACCTTCTGCTTAGGATTGTAACTGCCTCTCTGTGCAGGTTCCCCCCTCACCTTCTGCTTAGGATTGTAACTGCCTCTCTGTGCAGGTTCCCTCCTCACCTTCTGCTTAGGATTGTAACTGCCTCTCTGTGCAGGTTCCCTCCTCACCTTCTGCTTAGGATTGTAACTGCCTCTCTGTGCAGGTTCCCCCCTCACCTTCTGCTTAGGATTGTAACTGCCTCTGTGTGCAGGTTCCCCCCTCACCTTCTGCTTAGGATTGTAACTGCCTCTGTGTGCAGGTTCCCCCCTCACCTTCTGCTTAGGATTGTAACTGCCTCTGTGTGCAGGTTCCCCCCTCACCTTCTGCTTAGGATTGTAACTGCCTCTCTGTGCAGGTTCCCTCCTCACCTTCTGCTTAGGATTGTAACTGCCTCTCTGTGCAGGTTCCCCCCTCACCTTCTGCTTAGGATTGTAACTGCCTCTCTGTGCAGGTTCCCCCCTCACCTTCTGCTTAGGATTGTAACTGCCCCTCTGTGCAGGTTCCCCCCCTCACCTTCTGCTTAGGATTGTAACTGCCCCTCTGTGCAGGTTCCCCCCTCACCTTCTGCTTAGGATTGTAACTGCCTCTCTGTGCAGGTTCCCTCCTCACCTTCTGCTTAGGATTGTAACTGCCTCACCGTGCAGCTTCCCCCTCGCCTTCTGCTTAGGATTGTAACTGCCTCTCTGTGCAGGTTCCCTTCTCACCTTCTGCTTAGGATTGTAACTGCCTCTCTGTGCAGGTTCCCTCCTCACCTTCTGCTTAGGATTGTAACTGCCTCTCTGTGCAGGTTCCCTTCTCACCTTCTGCTTAGGATTGTAACTGCCTCTCTGTGCAGGTTCCCTTCTCACCTTCTGCTTAGGATTGTAACTGCCTCTCTGTGCAGGTTTCCCCCTCACCTTCTGCTTAGGATTGTAACTGCCACTCTGTGCAGGTTCCCCCCTCACCTCCTGCTTAGGATTGTAACTGCCACTCTGTGCAGGTTCCCTCCTCACCTTCTGCTTAGGGTTGTAACTGCCACTCTGTGCAGGTGACTCTTTACGTTCTGTTAAGTCTATAAACATGTTTGCATCTGACATATTTACAGTGGGAGGAGGTATAGGAGGTCCAGATAAGACACAGAAACACACATGAATTACTCGTTGGTACTTACGTAGCTGATTCTAAATGTCCTATAACCCCAATGTGTCTGCTCGCTCTCTGAAATCATCTCCACAGTGATATCTCCATAGGGCGTGGGCTCTGCTGTAAAGGGCCAGTAGTGGTCACACTTCACCTGCAACCAAAGAGTTTGTTGGTTACTCTTGTGCTTTCCACCAGTTCATCATTGGGGGATGGGGCATTTCCAGCACATGGTAGAGCCTCTGACTTAGTTGGGTGAAATCTGGCTGCCTGAGCTTTGTTTAAATCTGAGCCACCATGATCTGGGTGGCCATGCTAGCTGCGAGATTTGGCTGCCTAAGTTAGCCAGCTGGCAAGTTCACCATAGCAGGGTGCGGGCTGTCTGCAAACAGTCAGGCTACAGAGCAGGGCCCCTAATCTTGTGTATTTGTGGTTTGTCCTCTTATGAATGATGCATATGATTGTAATACTGTTTGATTAATTGGACCCTGCTCTGATCTGCTAAGGGAACAGCAGAAAATCTAATGATAAAGACTAAATAAGTAAAGAAAAGAAATAGCAGTACAAATCAGTGCTGGCCGGCCCACTTATGCCTTCTAAGCCTCTCCAAACCTCAAGGACCACCTAGAATTCCAGAGCACTTTTTCCATGACATTTAGATGGCTTCATAGCTCTGATTATTGGGGACATTTTCCCCAGAGAATTACTTAAGAAGTGATCTCAGACCACTGGATGCTCACTGACTGATGCTTTCATGTCAAGGCAATGTGTGAAGAAGTGACTGCTAGCCACCTGCACAGATACTTCTGTCAGCTCTAAGACAACACTAGCAAGGCCTTCTTTCCAGAATTTAGATTTTAAAAATACTGTATATTTATTGAAATTAGAGAGAGAAAGTGTCGGTGCTAGCTTAATAGAAATAGAAGGAGAGTTACAGGACAATACTGGTTAAGAAGTAGCAGCAAAGTTAACAGTAGAGTATTAGTTCAGAAACAGTAGGCGAGCTATAGCAGAATATTGGTTGAAAAGCAGCAGGAGAGTAACAGGAGAACATTGGCTCAGAAATAGTGGGAGAATAATATTGGTTGAGGAGCACTAGCTGAGTAACAGGAGGACATTGGTTCAGAAATAGTAGGAGAGTAATATTGATTGAGGAGCAGTGGGAGAGTAACAGGAGAACATTGACTCAGAAATAGTAGTAGAGTAATATTGGTTGAGGAGCAGAGGGAGAGTAACAGGAGAACATTGACTCAGAAATAGTGGGAGAGTAGTATTGGTTGAGGTGCAGCAGGAGAGTAACAGGAGAATATTGGTTGAGGAGCAGTGGGAGAATAATATTGGTTGAGGAGCTGTGGGAGAGTAACAGGAGAATATTGGTTGAGCAGTAAGATAGTAACAGAATATTGGTTGGCAAGTAGTAGGAGAGTATAGAAGAGTAGTAGTTGGGCAATAGTAGGAGTGTGACAAAATAATATTAATTGGGGACCAGTAGGAAATTAACAGGACAGTAAAGTTTAACTGCTCTTTCTGAATATGAGTCACAACAGGGCAGACTGTCTTTGTCCTACATGAAAAGTTACATTTGTCTCAGTCCCCTGTTTCCATACCTTCTCTAGTCTTCTCTCATTAGGTACTATCATGTGCAAGCTCTCTCCTGTAAATATATGGTTTCCAGTATTGTACATTTCCCATTCCCTGCACCTTACATAGACCTAGCACTGTAACAGGTTAATATGGATCAGTGAGCTGCAAATCTCTCCAGAGCTACCTCCAGTTCTCGGGTTCAGTTTTTAGAAGTAGTTTCTATTTCTCAGGCTGGTCACGGGTGGGGAGGCTGCAGAGGCAGAGCTCACAGCCCCTGAGGGGATGCAGTCTGCGGCCCCTCTCCAGCAGCTATGACTGCAATGGCTGGCTTAGATGAGAGAGAAGGGATAACAATGTGCAGAAACACTGGGTAACTATGAACATCGACTGGTGGCACCGCAGCCAAAGAGAGGCTGAATCCAACTGAGCTAGACGGAAGATGCCAGCCCAAACAATGATCAAGCTTAATGGGCCACTGTTCCAGGGCTTGCACGGACTTTTCCTACACAAAAATACGCCAACACTCATCACTTCCTGCCAGGCTTTCAGGTCCTTTTCCTGATCAAGGTCACAGTGAGTCTGAGCGGCACTCGATATAAGAAGCGTGTTGTGCAGGCAGATATGGGATTCCCTTACTCACCCGCCTCTTCTCGTTACACTGAGTGAGCATCACGATGATCTGTGACCTCTGCTGAAAGATCATCTTCCAAAAGTCAGCTCTGGTGTCTGGCAGGGGTCCCTGGGTAGCAATGTATTCTTGTGGAGAGCTGTAGCCCTAAGAGAAATGATAGGGCAGTACAGAGCACCATCATGCGTGCAACAGAGAAATTATTAGGAAGGTACTAGGGAGAGACAGACAGACAGAAACGTATGGGGACAAATATTAAGAAAAATCCAATACTACTTTCCCTTGGTCAAAGTAGTAATTTACTTACTGGAATATAATTTGCATTAATATAATCTGCGCCTTCCTCCTCACTCGTTGAAACCAATCTGACGCGACTAAAATCATCTGCAATCAAGAAATGATAAAAATAAGCAAACAATACCAAGGCAGAAAGCCAGAAACTTTCAGGGTAATGGTGAGCATGAAGGAAGAAGCAGTCTGTCCAGTCTGTCTGTCTACACTGCCCAGGATCTATTCCAGCTGCCAGCACGTAAGATGTTACTCCGTCCTTACCCAAAAAGGCTCTTGGCGTCTTCCCTGGGTAGGTGAGCATGCAAGATCCCCAGTACCTCTCATGTCTGACTACAAAGCATTGTAAGCATCTAAATAACCAGGAATAAATGCAGTCCCCCTACACCCAGACAGCACGCCAGCCCTATCAACCTCCCGCACCACCCCGAGCAGCTTTATTTACATAACTACATATTTTACAAACATCAGTTACCATATTTATTTATTAAATATGGGTTTTCGTTGGTTTACAATAAATAAGAAATATTAGCAGACGGCCAGACCAGTGCATCAGGTGGGAAGTGCTGAACTCTGCCACGAGGACAGTCCCTGGTTTGATTTTAGTGTCGGGTCAGCCCCCGGGGATAGGGAGTGAAGAGGGCGTCAGGGTAGCTGGATTTACGGCTCATAACTGAAAGGTTCTGGAAAGAACAATGGCCCAGAGCCATCATTGCAATGTTTGGGCTAAAGATTAGTTGGGAGTGTGCTATAAAATCCCTGGTCAGTACTGCATGAAATCTCCTGGTGCTAGATCCAGCCCTGGTTCTGACTGAGCTGGAGGTACCAGGGCACAGGAAGAAACTTCCAGATCCAAAAATAAAAAAAACAAACATATGAATAGCACTGACATCAGGCTCACCAGGCTAGAGTTTCCCGGATCACACCAGAGCCTTTTGTAAAACTTGGCCTTCCATTGGTCACCATCCAGTCCTCAGCTACAGAGGCAGAGATTAGTGATGGGTTACAGATTAGCAGTAGCAGGTCTGCAATCCTCAGATACAGAGATTAATGATGAGTTACAGATTAGCAGTAGCAGGTCTGCAATCCTCAGATACAGAGGCAGAGATTAATGATGAGTTACAGATAGCAGTAGTAGGTCTGCAATCCTCAGATACAGAGGCAGAGATTAGTGATGGGTTACAGATTAGCAGTAGTAGGTCTGCAATCCTCAGATACAGAGGCAGAGATTAATGATGAGTTACAGATTAGCAGTAGCAGGTCTGCAATCCTCAGATACAGAGGCAGAGATTAATGATGGGTTACAGGTTAGCAGTAGTATCTCTGCAGTCCTCAGATACAGAGGCAGAGATTAGTGATGAGTTACAGATTAGCAGTAGTAGATCTGCAATCCTCAGATACAGAGGCAGAGATTAATGATGAGTTACAGAATAGCAGTAGTAGGTCTGCAATCCTCAGATACAGAGGCAGAGATTAATGATGAGTTACAGAATAGCAGTAGCAGGTCTGCAATCCTCAGATACAGAAGCAGAGATTAATGATGGGTTACAGATTAGCAGTAGCAGGTCTGCAATCCTCAGATACAGAGGCAGAGATTAATGATGAGTTACAGAATAGCAGTAGTAGGTCTGCAATCCTCAGATACAGAAGCAGAGATTAATGATGAGTTACAGATTAGCAGTAGCAGGTCTGCAATCCTCAGATACAGAGGCAGAGATTAGTGAAGAGTTACAGAATAGCAGTAGTAGGTCTGCAATCCTCAGATACAGAGGCAGAGATTAGTGATGGGTTACAGATTAGCAGTAGTAGGTCTGCAATCCTCAGATACAGAGGCAGAGATTAATGATGGGTTACAGATTAGCAGTAGCAGGTCTGCAATCCTCAGATACAGAGGCAGAGATTAATGATGGGTTACAGATTAGCAGTAGTAGGTCTGCAATCCTTAGATACAGAGGCAGAGATTAGTGATGACTTACAGATTAGCAGTAGTAGGTCTGCAATCCTCAGATACAGAGATTAATGATGAGTTACAGAATAGCAGTAGTAGGTCTGCAATCCTCAGATACAGAGGCAGAGATTAGTGATGAGCTACAGATTAGCAGTAGTAGGTCTGCAATCCTCAGATACAGAGATTAATGATGAGTTACAGAATAGCAGTAGTAGGTCTGCAATCCTCAGATACAGAGGCAGAGATTAGTGATGACTTACATATTAGCAGTAGTAGGTCTGCAATCCTCAGATACAGAGGCAGAGATTAATGATGGGTTACAGATTAGCAGTAGTAGGTCTGCAATCCTCAGATACAGAGGCAGAGATTAGTGATGAGCTACAGTTTAGCAGTAGTAGGTCTGCAATCCTCAGATACAGAGGCAGGGATTAGTGATGAGCTACAGATTAGCAGTAGTAGGTCTGCAATCCTCAGATACAGAGATTAATGATGAGTTACAGAATAGCAGTAGTAGGTCTGCAATCCTCAGATACAGAGGCAGAGATTAATGATGAGCTACAGTTTAGCAGTAGTAGGTCTGCAATCCTCAGATACAGAGATTAATGATGGGTTACAGATTAGCAGTAGTAGGTCTGCAATCCTCAGATACAGAGGCAGAGATTAGTGATGAGCTACAGTTTAGCAGTAGTAGGTCTGCAATCCTCCGATACAGAGGCAGAGATTAGTGATGACTTAATGATTAGCAGTAGTAGGTCTGCAATCCTCCGATACAGAGGCAGAGATTAGTGATGGGTTACAGATTAGCAGTAGTAGGTCTGCAATCCTCCGATACAGAGGCAGAGATTAGTGATGACTTACAGATTAGCAGTAGTAGGTCTGCAATCCTCAGATACAGAGGCAGAGATTAATGATGGGTTACAGATTAGCAGTAGCAGGTCTGCAGTCCTCAGATACAGAGGCAGAGATTAATGGGATACAGAATAGCAGTAGATCTGCAGTCCTTAGATACGGAGGCAGAGATTAATAATGGGTTACAGATTAGCAGTATTAGGTCTGCAGTCCTCAGATACATTGTGGAGTTTAATGATGGATTACACAGATTAACAGTAACAGCTCTGCAGTCCTTCAGAACTCTTCAGAGTGAACTCCATCTGCTTGGCTGCACAAGGTACTTACATGGTAAAATGTTGGTGTAGCGGTTTTTACATCGATTTGAGGGCAGATCTGCAGCTGAGTGGGGGATATCGATGCCAATCAGCTTCAGCTCCTGTTAATGAGAGGAACATGGCTCATTCACTTTCACCAGGCCCTCTCTTGATACAGCGGGATTTTCTGCTCCTCTATAGCTGACAAGGCCCCCTAGATTGAAGAACTGCCCAGCTCTATCTCTCTAGGGGGAACAGGAGGGAACTCGGCACTGGGGAGGAAGGAGGAAGGAGAAGTCCATATGCAGTGCGTAGTAAGGGTCAGCTCTTGAGACCGAGTGATGGGGCACCGAGGTGGCTCGATCTTTAATCTGTGCTGGGAAGCTTGTGGACAGCTGAGAGCCGCACACACAAAATGGCAAAGCATCACAACTCTATTATGTGAAACAGGCCACAAAAGGCAGGGCAGCTGCACTCCCCCAGGGGTGGCTGCTCTTAGGCACTTGACTAAAGCACCTATTGGTAAATCTCACGTTGGCATCACTGGTAGCTGCTCTCAAGTTCAGTAACTCAAAGTGCCCTCCTTTTTATCACCTCACAAAGTGACTGCCACTCTTCCAACTGGGAGGACATTGACCCTCTGTGAAGTCCAAGTAGGACATTCCCTTTAAGAGTTTCTAGAGAGATGACTCGTGGACTACCCACCTCAAACTGCAGAGAAAACCTGTACTCAGAGTCTTTAGCCATCTCCTTGATATAGGCCTCAAAGTCATCCAGCTGAACAGGGCTATCGCAGAGAGGAGAAATGAGAGTGAGTCTTACACAAAACCTTTCCTTCATACAAATACGCTAGAGAGTGGCCCTTCTACACACACACACACACACACACACAGAGAAAACCTTTCCTTCATACAAATACACTAGAGAGTAGCCCTTCTATACACACACACACACACACACACACACACAGAAAACCTTTCCTTCATACAAATACACTAGAGAGTAGCCCTTCTATACACACACACACACACACACACACACACACAGAGAAAACCTTTCCTTCATACAAATACACTAGAGAGTAGCCCTTCTATACACACACACACACACACACACACACAGAAAACCTTTCCTTCATACAAATACACTAGAGAGTAGCCCTTCTATACACACACACACACACACACAGAGAAAACCTTTCCTTCATACAAATACACTAGAGAGTAGCCCTTCTATACACACACACACACACAGAAAACCTTTCCTTCATACAAATACACTAGAGAGTAGCCCTTCTATACACACACACAAACACACACACAGAAAACCTTTCCTTCATACAAATACACTAGAGAGTAGCCCTTCTATACACACACACACACACACACACACACAGAAAACCTTTCCTTCATACAAATACACTAGAGAGTGGCCCTTCTATACACACACACACACACAGAAAACCTTTCCTTCATACAAATACACTAGAGAGTGGCCCTTCTACACACACACACACACACACACACACACACACACACACACAGAAAACCTTTCCTTCATACAAATACACTAGAGAGTAGCCCTTCTATACACACACACACACACAGAAAACCTTTCCTTCATACAAATACACTAGAGAGTAGCCCTTCTATACACACACACACACACACACACACAGAAAACCTTTCCTTCATACAAATACACTAGAGAGTAGCCCTTCTATACACACACACACACACACACAGAGAAAACCTTTCCTTCATACAAATACACTAGAGAGTAGCCCTTCTATACACACACACACACACACAGAAAACCTTTCCTTCATACAAATACACTAGAGAGTGGCCCTTCTATACACACACACACACAGAAAACCTTTCCTTCATACAAATACACTAGAGAGTAGCCCTTCTATACACACACACACACAGAAAACCTTTCCTTCATACAAATACACTAGAGAGTAGCCCTTCTATACACACACACACACACACACACACACAGAGAAAACCTTTCCTTCATACAAATACACTAGAGAGTGGCCCTTCTATACACACACACACAGAGAAAACCTTTCCTTCATACAAATACACTAGAGAGTGGCCCTTCTATACACACACACACAGAGAAAACCTTTCCTTCATACAAATACACTAGAGAGTGGCCCTTCTATACACACACACACAGAAAACCTTTCCTTCATACAAATACACTAGAGAGTGGCCCTTCTACACACACACATACAAACACACACATACACACACACAGAAAACCTTTCCTTCATACAAATACACTAGAGAGAGGCCCTTCTATACACACACAGAGAAAACCTTTCCTTCATACAAATACACTAGAGAGTGGCCCTTCTATACACACACACAGAGAAAACCTTTCCTTCATACAAATACACTAGAGAGTGGCCCTTCTATACACACACACACAGAGAAAACCTTTCCTTCATACAAATACACTAGCGAGTGGCCCTTCTATACACACGCACACACAGAAAACCTTTCCTTCATACAAATACACTAGAGAGTGGCCCTTCTACACACACACACACACACAGAGAAAACCTTTCCTTCATACAAATACACTAGAGAGAGGCCCTTCTATACACACACACACAGAAAACCTTTCCTTCATACAAATACACTAGAGAGTGGCCCTTCTATACACACACACACAGAGAAAACCTTTCCTTCATACAAATACACTAGAGAGTGGCCCTTCTACACACACACACAGAGAAAACCTTTCCTTCATACAAATACACTAGAGAGTGGCCCTTCTACACACACACACACACACACACACACAGAAAACCTTTCTTTCATACAAATACACTAGAGAGTGGCCCTTCTATACACACACACACAGAGAAAACCTTTCCTTCATACAAATACACTAGAGAGTGGCCCTTCTATACACACACACACAGAGAAAACCTTTCCTTCATACAAATACACTAGAGAGTGGCCCTTCTACACACACACACACACACACACAGAAAACCTTTCTTTCATACAAATACACTAGAGAGTGGCCCTTCTATACACACACACACAGAGAAAACCTTTTCTTCATACAAATACACTAGAGAGTGGCCCTTCTACACACACACACACACACAGAAAACCTTTCTTTCATACAAATACACTAGAGAGTGGCCCTTCTATACACACACACACACACACACACACACACAGAAAACCTTTCTTTCATACAAATACACTAGAGAGTGGCCCTTCTATACACACACACACACAGAAAACCTTTCCTTCATACAAATACACTAGAGAGTGGCCCTTCTACACACACAGACACACACACACTCACACAGAAAACCTTTCCTTCATACAAATACACTAGAGAGTGGCCCTTCTATACACACACACACACACTCACACTCACACACACACACACACACACAGAAAACCTTTCCTTCATACAAATACACTAGAGAGTGGCCCTTCTACACACACAGACACACACACACTCACACACACACACAGAAAACCTTTCCTTCATACAAATACACTAGAGAGTGGCCCTTCTACACACACAGACACACACACACACACACACACAGAAAACCTTTCCTTCATACAAATACACTAGAGAGTGGCCCTTCTATACACACACACACACACACTCACACTCACACACAGCCTTTATATTCATACAAATATGCAGGAGAGTAGCTCTTAGAAAGAAAAACACACACAAAAGACTGAGCTTAATATGGGCACATAAGAAATTGCGATACTGGGTCAGACCAAGGGTCCATCAAGCCCAGCATCCTGTTTCCAACAGTGGCCAATCCAGGTCACAAGTACGTGGCCAGAAACCAATGTTCAATACGTATCCTGCTGTTAGAGCTGAGGACCCAGCTCAGCTGGGGAACCGCCAAGGGAAGAGTCCAGGTCTCCAGGGCAGACTAGACTAGGGAATCTTCGGCCTATACCAGCCACCTTCCCCACAGGTTGAGCCCTTAGATGCTGGTGGCTAGCAGGACTTAAACAAGGGCTGAGACCGAAGGCTAAAGCTGGACTGGAATCCAGAGTGGAGAGGAACAAGCTCAGGTGAAGCTGAACAGGCCTGGGGATATAGGGCTGTAGGCTGTTGTCTGGTGGGTCTGGAGCTCAGGCAGGAACCAAAGTCAGGGGTGAAACGCTGGAACAAGACAGAGGTTACTAATACTGGCAGCCTTGGGACAGGAGGCTAGAGAGCCAGGGAGCAAGCTCAGGACAGGAGGCTTGAGAGCCATGGAGCAAGCTCAGGACAGGAGGCTTGAGAGGAAGGGAGCAAGCTCAGGACAGGAGGCTTGAGAGGCAGGGAGCAAGCTCAGGACAGGAGGCTTGAGAGCCAGGGAGCAAGCTCAGGACAGGAGGCTTGAGAGTCAGGGAGCAAGCTCAGGACAGGAGGGTTGAGAGGCAGGGAGCAAGCTCGAGACAGGAGGCTTGAGAGCCAGGGAGCAAGCTCGAGACAGGAGGCTTGAGAGCCAGGGAGCAAGCTCAGGACAGGAGGGTTGAGAGGCAGGGAGCAAGCTCAGGACAGGAAGCTTGAGAGCCAGGGAGCAAGCTCGAGACAGGAGGCTTGAGAGCCAGGGAGCAAGCTCAGGACAGGTGGCTTGAGAGGAAGGGAGGAAGCTCAGGACAGGAGGACAGGAGCCTTGAGAGCCAGGGAGCAAGCTTAGGACAGGAGGCTTGAGAGGCAAGGAGCAAGCTCAGGACAGGAGGCTTGAGAGCCAGGGAGCAAGCTTAGGACAGGAGGCTTGAGAGCCAGGGAGCAAGCTCAGGACAGGAGGACAGGAGGCTTGAGAGCCAGGGAGCAAGCTTAGGACAGGAGGCTTGAGAGGCAGGGAGCAAGCTCGAGACAGGAGGCTTGAGAGGCAGGGAGCAAGCTCAGGACAGGAGGCTTGAGAGGCAGGGAGCAAGCTCAGGACAGGAGGCTTGAGAGCCAGGGAGCAAGCTTAGGACAGGAGGCTTGAGAGGCAGGGAGCAAGCTCAGGACAGGAGGCTTGAGAGGCAGGGAGCAAGCTCAGGACAGGAGGCTTGAGAGGCAGGGAGCAAGCTCAGGACAGGAGGCTTGAGAGCCAGGGAGCAAGCTTAGGACAGGAGGCTTGAGAGGAAGGGAGCAAGCTCAGGACAGGAGGACAGGAGGCTTGAGAGCCAGGGAGCAAGCTCGAGACAGGAGGCTTGAGAGGCAGGGAGCAAGCTCAGGACAGGAGGCTTGAGAGCCAGGGAGCAAGCTCAGAACAGGAGGCTTGAGAGGAAGGGAGCAAGCTGAGGACAGGAGGCTTGAGAGCCATGGAGCAAGCTCAGGACAGGAGGCTTGAGAGCCAGGGAGCAAGCTCAGGACAGGAGGCTTGAGAGGAAGGGAGCAAGCTGAGGACAGGAGGCTTGAGAGTCATGGAGCAAGCTGAGGACAGGAGGGTTGAGAGCCAGGGAGCAAGCTCAGGACAGGAGGCTTGAGAGCCATGGAGCAAGCTCAGGACAGGAGGGTTGAGAGGCAGGGAGCAAGCTCGAGACAGGAGGCTTGAGAGGCAGGGAGCAAGCTCGAGACAGGAGGCTTGAGAGCCAGGGAGCAAGCTCAGGACAGGAGGGTTGAGAGGCAGGGAGCAAGCTCGAGACAGGAGGCTTGAGAGGCAGGGAGCAAGCTCAGGACAGGAGGCTTGAGAGCCAGGGAGCAAGCTCAGGACAGGAGGGTTGCGAGGCAGGGAGCAAGCTCAGGACAGGAGGCTTGAGAGCCAGGGAGCAAGCTCAGGACAGGAGGCTTGACAGCCATGAAGCAAGCTGAGGACAGGAGGCTTGAGAGGAAGGGAGCAAGCTGAGGACAGGAGGCTTGAGAGGCAGGGAGCAAGCTCAGGACAGGAGGCTTGAGAGCCATGGAGCAAGCTCAGGACAGGAGGCTTGAGAGGCAGGGAGCAAGCTCAGGACAGGAGGCTTGAGAGGCAGGGAGCAAGCTCGAGACAGGAGGCTTGAGAGCCAGGGAGCAAGCTCAGGACAGGAGGCTTGAGAGCCAGGGAGCAAGCTCAGGACAGGAGGGTTGCGAGGCAGGGAGCAAGCTCAGGACAGGAGGCTTGAGAGCCAGGGAGCAAGCTCAGTACAGGAGGCTTGAGAGCCATGAAGCAAGCTGAGGACAGGAGGCTTGAGAGGAAGGGAGCAAGCTGAGGACAGGAGGCTTGAGAGGCAGGGAGCAAGCTCAGGACAGGAGGCTTGAGAGGCAGGGAGCAAGCTCAGGACAGGAGGCTTGAGAGCCATGGAGCAAGCTCAGGACAGGAAGCTTGAGAGGCAGGGAGCAAGCTCAGGACAGGTGGCTTGAGAGACAGGGAGCAAGCTCAGGACAGGAGGCTTGAGAGCCAGGGAGCAAGCTCAGGACAGGTGGCTTGAGAGGCAAGGAGCAAGCTCAGGACAGGAGGCTTGAGAGCCAGGGAGCAAGCTCGAGACAGGAGGCTTGAGAGCCAGGGAGCAAGCTCAGGACAGGAGGCTTGAGAGGCAGGGAGCAAGCTCAGTACAGGAG
Organism: Rhinatrema bivittatum; assembly: GCF_901001135.1. Lineage (NCBI taxonomy): Eukaryota > Metazoa > Chordata > Amphibia > Gymnophiona > Rhinatrematidae > Rhinatrema > Rhinatrema bivittatum. Next base: position 483,199,235 of record NC_042618.1, on the reverse strand, counting down.
GCTTGAGATCCATGAAGCAAGCTGAGGACAGGAGGCTTGAGAGGAAGGGAGCAAGCTGAGGACAGGAGGCTTGAGAGGCAGGGAGGAAGCTGAGGACAGGAGGCTTGAGAGCCATGGAGCAAGCTCAGGACAGGAAGCTTGAGAGGCAGGGAGCAAGCTCAGGACAGGTGGCTTGAGAGACAGGGAGCAAGCTCAGGACAGGAGGCTTGAGAGCCAGAGAGCAAGCTCAGTACAGGTGGCTTGAGAGGCAAGGAGCAAGCTCAGGACAGGAGGCTTGAGAGCCAGGGAGCAAGCTGAGGACAGGAAGCTTGAGAGCCATGGAGCAAGCTCAGGACAGGAAGCTTGAGAGGCAGGGAGCAAGCTCAGGACAGGAGGCTTGAGAGCCATGGAGCAAGCTCAGGACAGGAAGCTTGAGAGGCAGGGAGCAAGCTCAGGACAGGTGGCTTGAGAGACAGGGAGCAAGCTCAGGACAGGAGGCTTGAGAGCCAGGGAGCAAGCTCAGTACAGGTGGCTTGAGAGGCAAGGAGCAAGCTCAGGACAGGAGGCTTGAGAGCCAAGGAGCAAGCTGAGGACAGGAGGCTTGAGAGCCAGGGAGCAAGCTCAGGACAGGAGGCTTGAGAGGCAGGGAGCAAGCTCAGGACAGGTGGCTTGAGAGGCAGGGAGCAAGCTCAGGACAGGTGGCTTGAGAGGCAGGGAGCAAGCTCAGGACAGGAGGCTTGAGAGCCAGGGAGCAAGCTCAGGACAAGAGGCTTGAGAGGCAGGGAGCAAGCTCAGGACAGGAGGCTTGAGAGCCAGGGAGCAAGCTCAGGACAGGAAGCTTGAGAGCCATGGAGCAAGCTCAGGACAGGAGGCTTGAGAGCCATGGAGCAAGCTCAGGACAGGAAGCTTGAGAGCCATGGAGCAAGCTCAGGACAGGAGGCTTGAGAGGCAGGGAGCAAGCTCAGGACAGGAGGCTTGAGAGCCAGGGAGCAAGCTCAGGACAGGAGGCTTGAGAGGCAGGGAGCAAGCTCAGGACAGGAGGCTTGAGAGGCAGGGAGCAAGCTCAGGACAAGAGGCTTGAGAGGCAGGGAGCAAGCTCAGGACAGGAGGCTTGAGAGCCAGGGAGCAAGCTCAGGACAGGAGGCTTGAGAGCCATGAAGCAAGCTGAGGACAGGAGGCTTGAGAGGCAGGGAGCAAGCTCAGGACAGGAGGCTTGAGTGGCAGGGAGCAAGCTCAGGACAGGAGGCTTGAGAGGCAGGGAGCAAGCTCAGGACAGGAGGCTTGAGAGCCAGGGAGCAAGCTCAGGACAGGAGGCTTGAGAGCCATGGAGCAAGCTCAGGACAGGAGGCTTGAGAGCCATGGAGCAAGCTCAGGACAGGAAGCTTGAGAGCCATGGAGCAAGCTCAGGACAGGAGGCTTGAGAGGCAGGGAGCAAGCTCAGGACAGGAGGCTTGAGAGCCAGGGAGCAAGCTCAGGACAGGAGGCTTGAGAGGCAGGGAGAAGCTCAGGACAGGAGGCTTGAGAGGCAGGGAGCAAGCTCAGGACAGGAGGCTTGAGAGCCAGGGAGCAAGCTCAGGACAAGAGGCTTGAGAGGCAGGGAGCAAGCTCAGGAAAGGAGGCTTGAGAGCCATGAAGCAAGCTGAGGACAGGAGGCTTGAGAGGAAGGGAGCAAGCTGAGGACAGGAGGCTTGAGAGGCAGGGAGCAAGCTCAGGACAGGAGGCTTGAGAGGCAGGGAGCAAGCTCAGGACAGGAGGCTTGAGAGCCATGGAGCAAGCTCAGGACAGGAAGCTTGAGAGGCAGGGAGCAAGCTCAGGACAGGTGGCTTGAGAGACAGGGAGCAAGCTCAGGACAGGAGGCTTGAGAGCCAGGGAGCAAGCTCAGGACAGGTGGCTTGAGAGGCAAGGAGCAAGCTCAGGACAGGAGGCTTGAGAGCCAGGGAGCAAGCTGAGGACAGGAAGCTTGAGAGCCATGGAGCAAGCTCAGGACAGGAAGCTTGAGAGGCAGGGAGCAAGCTCAGGACAGGAGGCTTGAGAGCCAGGGAGCAAGCTCAGGACAGGAGGCTTGAGAGGCAGGGAGCAAGCTCAGGACAGGTGGCTTGAGAGACAGGGAGCAAGCTCAGGACAGGAGGCTTGAGAGCCAGGGAGCAAGCTCAGTACAGGTGGCTTGAGAGGCAAGGAGCAAGCTCAGGACAGGAGGCTTGAGAGCCAGGGAGCAAGCTGAGGACAGGAGGCTTGAGAGCCAGGGAGCAAGCTCAGTACAGGTGGCTTGAGAGGCAAGGAGCAAGCTCGAGACAGGAGGCTTGAGAGCCAGGGAGCAAGCTCAGGACAGGAGGCTTGAGAGGCAGGGAGCAAGCTCAGGACAGGAGGCTTGAGAGGCAGGGAGCAAGCTCAGGACAGGAGGCTTGAGAGCCAGGGAGCAAGCTCAGGACAGGAGGCTTGAGAGCCAGGGAGCAAGCTCAGGACAGGAAGCTTGAGAGCCATGGAGCAAGCTCAGGACAGGAGGCTTGAGAGCCATGGAGCAAGCTCAGGACAGGAAGCTTGAGAGCCATGGAGCAAGCTCAGGACAGGAGGCTTGAGAGCCAGGGAGCAAGCTCAGGACAGGAGGCTTGAGAGCCAGGGAGCAAGCTCAGGACAGGAGGCTTGAGAGCCATGGAGCAAGCTCAGGACAGGAGGCTTGAGAGCCATGGAGCAAGCTCAGGACAGGAGGTTTGAGAGCCATGGAGCAAGCTCAGGACAGGGGGCTTGAGAGGCAGGGAGCAAGCTCGAGAAAGGAAGGGATAGGGAAGCCACAAGGTATACAGAGACAGGGGGCCAAGCAAGGAGCTGAGCAGACTCAATGACAAGGCACGGAGTGTAGACAGAGGCAGGGATTTGCCAAGTCATGAGGTCACCAAGACTAAAGCTGAAATGAGGGTAGGCACAGTTCCCAGAGGTCCTCTGGTGGTTGGGAGGCTGCATGACAAGCAGAATCACAATACTTGTTGCTTATCCCAGGAGAGTGTGACACACGCACACACACACACACCCGCACACGCACACACGCGCGCACACACACACACACGCGCACACACACACACACACACACACATGACCTAGAAACATTTTAGATGTGAGATGAGAGACGTACTTGGTCACTTTTCTCTTCTTTAGGCCATTTTTGTTCCTAAAATACAAACCAAAACTGGTCTTTACACATTTTGGCAGATTAATTTTACTCAGCCCCATCTCACCTTGAGAGACCTTCACGCCCTCACTGTGAGCCCCCGTTTACAGAAACCACCACCTTCTCACACTCCTCACTGCGAGAGATCTCCTCATATCCCCACTCACAGCCACTCTCACACCCCTCACTGCGAGAGATCTCCTCTCAGTCCCACTGAGACCCTCCCAGAGTTACTCTCTCACATCCCTCACTGTGAGTAACCCCCTCATACCCTCACTCACAGTCACTCTCCCACCCCTCACTGCGAGAGAGACCCCCACTCCCAGTCACTCTCACACTCCTCACTGCGAGAGATCTCCTCATACCCCCACTCACAGCCACTCTCGCACCCCTCACTGCGAGAGATCTCCTCACAGTCCCACTGAGACCCTCTCAGAGTTCTCTCTCACACCCCTCACTGCGAGAGAGATCCCCACTCACAGTCCCAAATGGGGTCAGATGATTAGCGTCCCCTCCCACTTAATATTCAGTTAGGGGGTTGAGTTATAGGCTGAGACCTCTCTGTATTTCCAACAGGGGTATTTGCTTTTAACTAGCAGGAAGCTCCCACGTATGGCGTTGTAGGTCATCATTGGCTTGGAGTGTTTTCTGGGTCAGATCAAAGACCCACCGAGGCCGGCGTCCTGTCTCTGACAGTGGCCAGGCCGGGATCACTGAGAAGTACCCGAGAGATCCGAATAATAAAATCTGTTCCATAAGTAAGAGGTGGAGACCCCCAAGTCTGTCTGACTACCAATTATATAAATCTGCCCTCCACAAACCCAGCCTTCACCACCTGCTCTAGCAACAAATTCCACAACTTGACTGAAAATAATATTTTCTTAAATGTGTTTTACGTCTATGGCTTGCTTGCTTCCCAACATGGAGCTGCAATTGGACTGAGTAATTCACAGTAGCACTGAATGTTTCATGGTGATTTAATTTGATGTTCTGCTATGCACTTAATTGATTTACTGTTATGCTGACTGCATTTAATGATCGATTTCTTGTATTATCTTGGCATGTATTTATATAATTTGAGACATATTTGATTCATGCTTATTGATGTATTTCATTTTTTACTCTTTGTTACGCACATTGAGAACTGAATATACATTTATATCCTTTTGGGAAATTGCGATATCAACAGACAGTATCTCACTGCCTTAAGACTATTTTATAGGGGAATGCAGATAAGAAGCAGGAACCTCATATGAGCCCAGAACGTGCCATACTGGGTCAGACCTATGGTCCATCAAGCCCAGCATCCTGCTTCTGCCAGTGGCCAATCCGGGTCACTAATAGGGAGATCCCTTCCCTGGTGCTCACTCCCAGAAGAGGTGGAGACACCCAAGTCTAGGTGGCTAAAAACTGTTAGTGGACCTGTCCTCCAGAATCTCATCCAAACATTTTATAAACTCAGATATACTACTAATCTTTACCACATTCTCTAGCAACAACATTCCCCAATTAATAGAATTTTGACTGAAAAAATACAATTACCACAACTGCAAATCCCCATCACACGGTGCATCCCACAACAGCACTTGCCATCATGCAGTATTTACCACAGCTGCAATCCCCATCACACGGTGCATCCCACAGCAGCACTCGCCATCATGCAGTATTTACCACAGCTGCAATCCCCATCACACGGTGCATCCCACAGCAGCACTCGCCATCATGCAGTATTTACCACAGCTGCAATCCCCATCACACGGTGCATCCCACAGCAGCACTCGCCATCATGCAGTATTTACCACAGCTGCAAATCCCCATCACACGGTGCATCCCACAACAGCACTCGCCATCATGCAGTATTTACCACAGCTGCAAATCCCCATCACACGGTGCATCCCACAGCAGCACTCGCCATCATGCAGTATTTACCTCAGCTGCAAATCCCCATCACATGGTGCATCCCACAGCAGCACTCGCCATCATGCAGTATTTACCACAGCTGCAATCCGCATCACACGGTGCATCCCACAGCAGCACTCGCCATCATGCAGTATTTACCACAGCTGCAATCCGCATCACACGGTGCATCCCACAACAGCACTCGCTATCATGCAGTATTTACCACAGCTGCAAATCCCCATCACACGGTGCATCCCACAGCAGCACTCGCCATCATGCAGTATTTACCTCAGCTGCAATCCCCATCACATGGTGCATCCCACAACAGCACTTGCCATCATGCAGTATTTACCACAGCTGCAAATCCCCATCACACGGTGCATCCCACAGCAGCACTCGCCATCATGCAGTATTTACCACAGCTGCAATCCGCATCACACGGTGCATCCCACAGCAGCACTCGCCATCATGCAGTATTTACCACAGCTGCAATCCGCATCACACGGTGCATCCCACAGCAGCACTCGCCATCATGCAGTATTTACCACAGCTGCAATCCCCATCACACGGTGCATCCCACAGCAGCACTCGCCATCATGCAGTATTTACCACAGCTGCAATCCCCATCACACGGTGCATCCCACAGCAGCACTCGCCATCATGCAGTATTTACCACAGCTGCAATCCCCATCACACGGTGCATCCCACAGCAGCACTCGCCATCATGCAGTATTTACCACAGCTGCAATCCGCATCACACGGTGCATCCCACAACAGCACTCGCCATCATGCAGTATTTACCACAGCTGCAAATCCCCATCACACGGTGCATCCCACAGCAGCACTCGCCATCATGCAGTATTTACCTCAGCTGCAAATCCCCATCACATGGTGCATCCCACAGCAGCACTCGCCATCATGCAGTATTTACCACAGCTGCAATCCGCATCACACGGTGCATCCCACAACAGCACTCGCTATCATGCAGTATTTACCACAGCTGCAAATCCCCATCACACAGTGCATCCCACAGCAGCACTCGCCATCATGCAGTATTTACCTCAGCTGCAATCCCCATCACATGGTGCATCCCACAACAGCACTTGCCATCATGCAGTATTTACCACAGCTGCAAATCCCCATCACACGGTGCATCCCACAGCAGCACTCGCCATCATGCAGTATTTACCACAGCTGCAATCCGCATCACACGGTGCATCCCACAGCAGCACTCGCCATCATGCAGTATTTACCACAGCTGCAATCTGCATCACACGGTGCATCCCACAGCAGCACTCGCCATCATGCAGTATTTACCACAGCTGCAATCCGCATCACACGGTGCATCCCACAACAGCACTCGCCATCATGCAGTATTTACCACAGCTGCAAATCCCCATCACACGGTGCATCCCACAGCAGCACTCGCCATCATGCAGTATTTACCTCAGCTGCAATCCCCATCACATGGTGCATCCCACAACAGCACTTGCCATCATGCAGTATTTACCACAGCTGCAAATCCCCATCACACGGTGCATCCCACAGCAGCACTCGCCATCATGCAGTATTTACCACAGCTGCAATCCGCATCACACGGTGCATCCCACAGCAGCACTCGCCATCATGCAGTATTTACCACAGCTGCAATCCGCATCACACAGTGCATCCCACAACAGCACTCGCCATCATGCAGTATTTACCACAGCTGCAATCCGCATCACATGGTGCATCGCAGAGCAGCACTCGCCATCATGCAGTATTTACTAGGGATGTGAATCGTTTTCCATATCGTCTTAACGATAGAAATCGTGTGGCAGGGCAAGAAAATCGTCTTAGGCACGATTTTTTAGTTAAAAAATCGTTAAAAATCGTTTTTTCCGATTAGTGCGCACTAACTGGGAGTTAGTGCGCACTAACTGAAAATGATACAATTTGACACTTTTCAGGTCAGTTAAGGTCAGTTTAGGAATGAATATGTATTCCTATTGGCTGCCCTCTTATTTATTCATGTTACCAAGTTTCCTACTGACAGTATATGGGGGATGGGAAATGGAAACAGTTGGTAGCTTGACAAAACAAGTAATGTGATCAGTCAATGTGACTAGAACTTGTGCCCTAACCCTGATACCAGGGGTATTGTGATCTTCCTGCACACAGTGCCCTATCCCTATTAATACCAGGAGTGTTGTGATCTTCCTGCACACAGTGCCCTATCCCTATTAATACCAGGAGTGTTGTGATCTTCCTGCACACAGTGCCCTATCCCTAATACCAGGGGTGTTGTGATCTTCCTGCACACATCCCGATATCAGGGATAGGGCACTGCATGCAGGAAGATCACAACACTCCTGGTATTAATAGGGATAGGGCACTGCATGCAGGAAGATCACAACACTCCTGGTATTAATAGGGATAGGGCACTGCATGCAGGAAGATCACAACACCCCTGGTATCAGGGATAGGGCACTGTGTGCAGGAAGATCACAATACCCCGGAGGAGTGAGGGTCAGGCAGCTCCCCCCTGTCTGTGAAGCCAGCCTCTCACTAGTAATGCAGGGAGGGAGCTGTCTCAGACTTCACCATCCTCCCCCCCCCCTTACCCACACACCATTCACTAGCTGGGACATGGGGGAAGTCAGGAGTGAGGGTCAGGCAGCTCCCCCCTGTCTGCAAAGCCACCCTCTCACTAGTAATGCAGGGAGGGAGCTGTCTCAGACTTCACCATCCTCCCCCCCCCTCACCCACACACCATTCACTAGCTGGGACATGGGGGAAGTCAGGAGTGAGGGTCAGGCAGCTCCCCCCTGTCTGTGAAGCCAGCCTCTCACTAGTAATGCAGGGAGGGAGCTGTCTCAGACTTCACCATCCTCCCCCCCCCCTCACCCACACACCATTCACTAGCTGGGACATGGGGGAAGTCAGGAGTGAGGGTCAGGCAGCTCCCCCCTGTCTGTGAAGCCAGCCTCTCACTAGTAATGCAGGGAGGGAGCTGTCTCAGACTTCACCATCCTCCCCCCCCCCCTCACCCACACACCATTCACTAGCTGGGACATGGGGGAAGTCAGGAGTGAGGGTCAGGCAGCTCCCCCCTGTCTGTGAAGCCAGCCTCTCACTAGTAATGCAGGGAGGGAGCTGTCTCAGACTTCACCATCCTCCCCCCCCCCTCACCCACACACCATTCACTAGCTGGGACATGGGGGAAGTCAGGAGTGAGGGTCAGGCAGCTCCCCCCTGTCTGCGAAGCCAGCCTCTCACTAGTAATGCAGGGAGGGAGCTGTCTCAGACTTCACCATCCTCCCCCCCCCCCCCCTCACCCACACACCATTCACTAGCTGGGACATGGGGGAAGTCAGGAGTGAGGGTCAGGCAGCTCCCCCCTGTCTGTGAAGCCAGCCTCTCACTAGTAATGCAGGGAGGGAGCTGTCTCAGACTTCACCATCCTCCCCCCCCCCCTTACCCACACACCATTCACTAGCTGGGACATGGGGGAAGTCAGGAGTGAGGGTCAGGCAGCTCCCCCCTGTCTGCGAAGCCAGCCTCTCACTAGTAATGCAGGGAGGGAGCTGTCTCAGACTTCACCATCCTCCCCCCCCCCTCACCCACACACCATTCACTAGCTGGGACATGGGGGAAGTCAGGAGTGAGGGTCAGGCAGCTCCCCCCTGTCTGTGAAGCCAGCCTCTCACTAGTAATGCAGGGAGGGAGCTGTCTCAGACTTCACCATCCTCCCCCCCCCCTCACCCACACACCATTCACTAGCTGGGACATGGGGGAAGTCAGGAGTGAGGGTCAGGCAGCTCCCCCCTGTCTGTGAAGCCAGCCTCTCACTAGTAATGCAGGGAGGGAGCTGTCTCAGACTTCACCATCCTCCCCCCCCCCCCCTCACCCACACACCATTCACTAGCTGGGACATGGAGGAAGTCAGGAGTGAGGGTCAGGCAGCTCCCCCCTGTCTGTGAAGCCAGCCTCTCACTAGTAATGCAGGGAGGGAGCTGTCTCAGACTTCACCATCCTCCCCCCCCCCCCCCCTCACCCACACACCATTCACTAGCTGGGACATGGGGGAAGTCAGGAGTGAGGGTCAGGCAGCTCCCCCCTGTCTGTGAAACCAGCCTCTCACTAGTAATGCAGGGAGGGAGCTGTCTCAGACTTCACCATCCTCCCCCCCCCCCCCCTCACCCACACACCATTCACTAGCTGGGACATGGGGGAAGTCAGGAGTGAGGGTCAGGCAGCTCCCCCCTGTCTGTGAAGCCAGCCTCTCACTAGTAATGCAGGGAGGGAGCTGTCTCAGACTTCACCATCCACCCCCCCCCCCCCCTACCCACACACCATTCACTAGCTGGGACATGGGGGAAGTCAGGAGTGAGGGTCAGGCAGCTCCCCCCTGTCTGTGAAGCCAGCCTCTCACTAGTAATGCAGGGAGGGAGCTGTCTCAGACTTCACCATCCTCCCCCCCCCCCCCCCACCCACACACCATCCACTAGCTGGGACATGGGGGAAGTCAGGAGTGAGGGTCAGACAGCTCCCCCTGTCTGTGAAGCCAGCCTCTCACTAGTAATGCAGGGAGGGGACCTGTCTCAGACTTCACCATTCTCCCCCCCCCCCCCCCTCACCCACACACCATTCACTAGCTGGGACATGGGGGAAGTCAGGAGTGAGGGTCAGGCAGCTCCCCCCTGTCTGTGAAGCCAGCCTCTCACTAGTAATGCAGGGAGGGAGCTGTCTCAGACTTCACCATCCTCCCCCCCCCTCACCCACACACCATTCACTAGCTGGGACATGGGGGAAGTCAGGAGTGAGGGTCAGGCAGCTCCCCCCTGTCTGTGAAGCCAGCCTCTCACTAGTAATGCAGGGAGGGAGCTGTCCTCAGACTGGTATCAGGGTTAGGGCACTGTGTGCAGGAAGATCACAACACTCCTGGTATTAATAGGGATAGGGCACTGTAAGAGATGACTGTAGTAGATTGAATAAAGATCTGATGTTTCTGCTCTCCTCACACCAAACAAAAACAACACACAAGCAGAGAAGCCCTTCTTACAAAGCTGAGCTAGTGAGTTAAGTAGGAGGAAAAGTAAACATACTGGTGCCAGTGTGGCTACTTAAAAAATACACTTACCAACAATCAATTACATATATTTGAACTGTGTACAGTTCCAGCCAGGACCACCTTTCTAAAATGCACAGTGATTGGCAAATTCAACATGCACTAGCATTTCAGGTGCCTGCTAACAAAAATAATAAACAAACAAGTTCTAGTCAGGTGAGTGCTGATCATTACATTACTTTTTTTGTCAAGCTTCCAACTGTTTCCATTTCACATCCCCCCAACCATATTGGTAACATCAATAGATAAGAGCACAGCCAGCCAATAGGAATACATACATACATATTCATTCCTAAGTGACCTTTACTGACCTGGGAAGTGTGAACACTTTGTTTCATTTTCTGTTGGTGTTCGTTAGTTTCCAGTTCCATTTCCCATCCCCCCAACCATCACCTCAGTGGTAACCTTGGTAACATCAATAGATAAGAGGGCAGCCAGCCAATAGGAACACATATTCATTCCTAACTGACCTTCAGTGACCTGGAAAGTGTTTATTTGTATCATTTTCAGTTAGTGCGCACTAAATCGAGTTAGTGCGCTCTAACGGGGAGTTAGTGCTCACTAACTCGATTTAACGATTTTTAACGATAAATCGTTAGAATTTCTATTGTATCGTGTTCTATAACGATTTAAGACGATATAAACATTATCGGACGATAATTTTAATCGTTGAAAAACGATTCACATCCCTAGTATTTACCACAGCTGCAATCCCCATCACACGGTGCATCCCACAGCAGCACTCGCCATCATGCAGTATTTACCACAGCTGCAATCCCCATCACACGGTGCATCCCACAGCAGCACTCGCCATCATGCAGTATTTACCACAGCTGCAATCCCCATCACACTGTGCATCCCACAGCATCACTCGCCATTATACAATATTTACCACAGCTGCAATGCCCATCACACGGTGCATCCCACAGCATCACTCGCCATTATACAATATTTACCACAGCTGCAATGCCCATCACATGGTGCATCCCACAGCAGCACTCGCCATCATGCAGTATTTACCACAGCTGCAATCCCCATCACACGGTGCATCCCACAGCAGCACTCGGTCTCGGGGGTATTGTACCCACAAACATTTCCCTTGCTAGCACAGCGCTCATTGTTCAAATACTCATTTAAGATAGCAAACTCACTTACCAAGGGTTAATATAAAAAGCCAGAAGGTAATCAGTCCAGAGACAGGAGGGGAGCAGAGTTAGGAAAGCAAAGATGCTCCTTCGCCTATCAGCGTTAGTAGAGAGAGACGTGAGGAGAGAAAGAGCAGCGTTACTCCAGCAGCGAGCGGGGGCCTGAGACTGCCCCTTCTTCTGAGACCTTGTAATAAGCTGGCTGTCTGTCTGTCTGTCCCACATTAATAATGATACAACCCCCTCCCAGGGCCATCAATACGGGAGGAGAAGGCAGAGTCCCGTCCAGGATGCCAAGGTGAATGGGGCAAGGGAGGGGCAGAGGAAGAAGAGCAAGCCATGCACTTCTCAGCCCCTTTCCATCTCCCCCCACCCCCCAGACGTGCCCACAGGCTCCCCAGGTTATCCAATAACTGCCCAGCCTGCCAGTCTGGGGGTGCAGTGTCCCAAGCCCTCATTCTCCCCCCCCCCCCCCCCAATACAGCCTGCTGCTCCGCTACACGAGCTCCCTCCTTCACACAGAAACCAGCACTGCTGCAGCGCCTCTTCCAGCCTTCCTTACCCCCGCCCTCACCGCTCCCTGCAGCTCCTGTTTCACCAGTGCAACCTCCTGTGGGTCCTTCATGACCCACCCGAAACCTATGCACTACCAGTAAGTACCGAGTGGCCGAGTGGTCAGAGCAATGGTGCTGAGAGGCAGGGAACTTGCGGTTCAAATCCCAAATCCCCCGCTGAGCTTCGTATCCGCTTGGGCAAGTCCCTGTATCTTCTCCTGCCTCAGATATTCACTTAGTGCCTGGATCACGAAGGCTTTTTCTCCGTAACTTTAAAACGAGCGCCGCTGCATAATTTAATATCCAGCACCGCACATTCGTGTGCTCGAGTCTCCCTTGGGACCTTGTCGGCTTTAATGCGCACCCCTAAGTGGATTTTAAAGCTTGCGCGCAGGAAGGCCATTCCCAGTTTTACCAGTTAGGCCACCAGTTCTCCCAGTCTCTCTCAGGCTCACCCAGGCCCCTCTGGTTCTTCAGCCTGCACTCCCCCCCCCCCAGTTTACCCAGAGCCCTCGCCCTGCTGTTTTAGGCCTCATCAAGCGCAGAAGTAAAGATGCGTGGCTGAGCCCCCCCGTGCGTTGCGGCCGCTGGATTTACAGGGAAACTGTGGCCCCGCCCCGGAACACCCTAACTCCGCCCCTTTTTATTTTCCTTGCACACACACACATATATGCACATAACTTGCAGCTTTTAAAATATTCGTCGCTCACTCGTGTACATGGACCTTTTAACGTGAGCAACGCTTTTAAAATTCACCCCTTTAGATTGTAAGCTCTTTGGGAAAGGGACTTAGTGATGATGCTGTAAGGCACTTTGAGCATTATTTGCAAAGGCAAGTTAAAGATCTTTATTTTTTTTTTAGAAAGGAACCCTATCAGTGCTGAGAGCTCTTGCCTGAGGATTTCATGCTATTCACATGCACCCCATAGGCGCTAATCCCAGCAGCCCATTCAGCAGGAGTCACCAGCCTGCCATTCCTACAAATGATGAGACGCAGAGCAGCAGCAGCAGCACAGACGAGACTCCTGAATGGGTGCATGCAGCGCACAGGCTGGGGCACAGTGCAAGCCTCTGCTCCAATCGCTGCAGCTGGAACGGCAAGGAACCCGGCACCTGGCTGGACTCTGTGTCACTGAGATCCCAGTTACAGCGAGCGCTTTAGGGGAAGGACTGCAGAGGTCCATGGTGGCCTTCTAGCTCTTTCCGTCTCTGTAGCAATCCAGGGAAGGTCAATGTTCAGAAAAGCGCAGGAGGACGAGTTAGCTGGATACTCAGTGGGACCAGTCTGCTGCTTAATATTCTCAGCTGAGGTTATCCAGGTGACCGGCGATATTCACACAGAGCCACACTGAAGGGGCGGCAAGCAAATATTTCTAAATAATGCCTTGTGCTCCTCCCACTAACACTGATGTGGCACTTCTCCCCCTGAATTCAGGAAATGTATCTGCCCTCCTGAGCCACCCCCCACCTGCAAAGCCCTCCGGCAGGGCAGCCTGATCGCACCGTGCTCCAGAGAGCTGGGGGCGAGGGGAGGCTCCTCGGGTCAATGCGTGGGGAGGGGGCACGATGCCCGCTTCAGTTGTAGCTTTTGAGCAGGATGGAGGTGGGGGATGGGGCCTGCGATCTGTTGAAGACGGCCTGTTCGGGTTAAGGGATGACTGTGGATAAGTTCAGACCTGCAGTGGGACCGGACAGACGTAGCCACCCGGCACTGACTTTCTGCGATGCCCGGCTAAGCTCAGGCTGCACCTTTTTCATCTGCATAACCTTTCAGCCGGGTAATAACTTAACCAGGCAGTGCTGGGGCATATTTAACCCCCCGGATTGCTCCAGATAGGAATATTGACCTCTGGGTATCTGTAGCCAGTCCTACAACAGTACAAAATCCCTTCCTAGGAAGTTCCTGGGCTGCTTTTCTCCTTAATGTTGGCAAAGTCTTTTCTTTCTTTGTAGCTGCTCTGGTAGCAAGATCACTGCAGGAAGCTTTACATATTTTCACAGAGTAATTAAACCTTCTGGTAAATGTCTCTTTTCTAATGTGCATGTGGGGGACCCCCTGTTCGCCCACCCTTAGGGTTAGAGAGCCAGGGGACTCGCCAGCGCTTGCAGCACCTCCCCTGAGGATGGCTGAGGTGCTCGATTCTCTGCCTATGTGGGGGAACCCCCTGTTCGCCCACCAGATGGCCCCAGATCCCCACCCCTAGGATTAGACAGTGAGGGGGACTCGCCAGTGGCTTGCAGCACCTCCCCCTGAGGATGGCTGAGGTGCTCGATTCTCTGCCTAAGTGGGGGGGCTAGGATTGGGCTGGGTGTCTTCACGTGACAGCACTTCAATAACTCTTCCCACATCCTTTCCAGCCGGATACTCACCAGTTCTGTGGGAGCTTTCCGTCTTTCTCCAACGAAGCAAAATTAACAAATGTTCCAGCCCCGCATTCCCTGCTAGAAAAGATGGATAAATGTCATCAGTAGGGGATGCTCAGCAGCTGCCAGCTCAGGAGACAGACTGCAGATCCTTCCGGGAGAAATGCTAGCTTTTTAATGATATGTTGGGATTGCATTGACTTGGTACGTTATTGACTGTAACACACTTCAAGAGCCTTTTTGTAGTGAGGCATGGAACAAGGGGAATCGTGGCCTGTTAGAAATGACTATTTATCAGGTATGTCAGTGGCACAGCCTGACACAGGACATGATAAAAACCGTCTTCAGGTCCCCTCTGGCAACAATCATCTCCCAAATCCTTTCCATCTAACATCCACCATGCACATAAGGCCCCCTTTACCCCAGTTTATTCGCGTCTCACATATTCCAAGGTATAATTACAGTTCAGTATATCTGCTCCTGCCAGTAACAGGAACATCCAATAATAATTTCAGCCAGCTGATAGAGAAAAGAAATAGTTAGTTTCCATGCTCTCAGAGATTTGATCAATTCTGCATCATGTCTGGGAGTATTGGGCTGGCTGGGCCTGGGTCCTGTACCTGTAGGTAACATGCATGTGAGGGAGAAGCTGGCGGTGACCTCTGCTTCTGTAGATGATATGCTTGGGAGAGCGGGATAGGGCAAGTGTAAGCATGCTTTGAAAGGGTTTGCCTATGAAGCTAAGAAATAAAATCATTGCAGCACTATGAAATAGCACTGATAGGATTTAAAAAAAATATCCAAGGCTGTTGCAATGCTAGAATATATGCTGAAATGCTAAAGAATATGTAAAAAGTCAAAAGGTACGTTAAGGTTGAACACTGAGTTTCATTTCTACCTTCTGGCTCAATTTACAAGAATTCAATCTCAATAGCATATATGAGATAAAATTATAATGCCAACCAATTAGGAAAATGTCATGCAACAAACAAACTCATTGGTGTGTAAATTACAGGTGGTGACCTATTTAACCTATTGTATCAATAATGTTCTTTGAGACTGCTCTGGAATTGCCTTGCTGGTAATTGCACTCTCCTGGAATATGCCATTTTCTTAAATAAAAATCTTTCTCTTTTAGCTGCCAGTGTTAAGTGTTTATTTACAGCCCACAACACAAGGGTCACTGTATCTGTAGGTAGGATGCTTGAGAGACAAGGACTGGCTGTCTTTTGGGTCTATATCTGTAACGTGCCTGGGAGGGGCTGGGGACTGGATCACTGTATCTGTGAGTAACATGCCTGGAAGGTACAGCGTCTCAAGTTGACTCCCATGGATTGTGATGTGAGAGGTGTATGCAGTGTGATTTTATGGGGGATATAATTTGGGACTACTTTTTGTCAATGAATGTGAGATAATTTGTGACTTGCTACCATGGTTGCAAACACAGACTCGCAAGATGAGCTGTTTAAAGCAATGATAATAATGAAGATGTTTTGCCATGGCCTAGGTTTTGTTACTGCCACTCAGCACACAAAGGATACAACTCTTCACTCTGGGAATATCTGACCAGGTTCCCAGAGGCAGGATGGTACACTGTGGTTTGTGAGGTCTCACTGGACATCCTGGTTTTCTAAGGATGTCCAGTGAGAACCCAAACCACAGCTAAGAGTGTCACACGTAATCTTGCTAACCTGGAGCCCATCTCCTCGGCAGGTGTTGTACTATGGTCACATAGGCTGCTTTAGTCAGTCCCTTGATTGTATCTGCTTTACGTTATTGATAGGAGGTATCAATCAACAAAAGAAGGGGAGGGTTGAGTTTTGCCTGTTCATTCCACTATTCCAAACTTGTATGTAAGGAACAGGAGCACATTACCACAAATTCCTAAAAGTATGAACTGACTGAGATCACCCAACGATGAGTGAAATATCTGACTCATTCAATAAAGGATGGGAAGGTGACATTTTCCACTGAAAAGGAAATTGAAGGATAAGGGTCCTGATTGGATGCTTCAGGGGCGGATGTTTTTTGAGGAAGCAGGAGAAGAGGGTGGCAGATGTCTGGAACAGAAGTGGTGCCCTGACAGAATTCAGGCACATAGGGGGAACAGTGGCAGGTAGAGTATTGCATCAAAGTCACCCTTTGCCATCAAGAGCAGACGGCAGAGGAGACATAGCAAAGAGAAAGTAAGGTGCAAAAGAAGCACGAGCCAGCAACACTGCAGGCCACAGGGTAAGTGGCTCAATTTCCATCCAGCAAGGCCATGCGTACACAGGTAACTGTGAAGTACAAAGCTCGGTGGCCCTGGTGGTGGGAGGGTCAGGGACCCTGTGTGCTCATCTGTGCAGGATGGCAGAGAACCAAAAAGGACTTGGGTAAGGAGCAATCGCCTATGAGCGGTCAAGCTGGGACAGACCCTTAGCACTCACGACGGGATGGGCTATGGGTCTTTTCCATCAGAAATACAGCTGCTGCAGCGCCACCCACCTGGCCATTTGTAGGTGTTTTCGTCTGAGGAGAAGCAAGGTGAGCAGCAGTAGTGCAATCAGGAGAATGCTCAGGATGGCCAGCACGGAGATCACCAGCACCTTCGCATCCATCTCAGCCACTGCAAGAGAAGCATCGCATGCCACTTACTGCTCTGCGCGGGAACTGAAAGGCACCCTCTTTATTTTGTTGTTGATCTATTGAAATATATGTCTGTATGTGTTTAAAATTAATATACAGAGTGTTAAAACAAATCCCATGGGACGGGAGCACAGAAGGAGGGGAGCTGGGAAACAGGAAGTCTGGGGTCCCCTTACCCATCAGTCCCTCATGCAGGAAACGCATTACAGGAGAGTAATAGTGAGGTGAAGAGGGGCTCACCCAGTGTGGAGACGGTGAGGAAGGCAGAAGCACTGTGAGTGCGGTGGCTGAATGCTGCTCACGCCGCAGTTATAGGAAGTGCCTGGGCTGCAGTCCGGACAGAGTCACAGTGTGGGAAGGGACTCGGGAAGATTCCTAAAAACACACACAATGCACTTAGCGTCTTGTTTAGTAACCATGAGACAAGTTTCTAAATACCGTACATTATTGCTCTCTGACCTACTCTCCTGGTCCACTTCCTAGCTCCCTAACCAACATCCACTTTCCACCACACTACCTAATCAACCAACCAACTCTGCCATGTTTCCCCATCAACCAACTCCTTACTACCCCACTCCCTAAACAATCTTCTCCTCTACTCCTGCTCCACATACATACACTGTTCCCCACCCAACCTTATTCTCTGCTCCCTAACCAACATCAACTTTCCACCCCACTCCCTAATCAACCAACCAACCTCTGCCATGTTCCCCATCAACCACTCCTTTACCCCCAATCCCTAAACAATCTTCTCCTCTACTCCTGCTCCACATACATAACTGTTCTCCAACCAACCTTATTCCCTGCTCCCTAACCAACATCAACTTTCCACCCCACTCCCTAATCAACCAACCAACCTTCTTCCATGTTCCCCATCAACCAGTCCTTTACCCCACTCCCCTAAACAATCTTCTCCTCTACTCCTGCTCCACATACATACACTGTACCCCAACCAACCTTATTCCCTGCTCCCTAACTAACATCAACTTTCCACCCCACTCCCTAATCAACCAACCAACCTTTCTGCCATGTTCCCCATCAACCACTCCTTTACCCCCACTCCCTAAACAATCTTCTCCTCTACTTCCTGCTCCACATACATACACTGTTCCCCAAACCAACCTTATTCCCTGCTCCCTAACCAACATCAACTTTCCACCCCACTCCCTAATCAACACAACCAACCCTCTCCTCTACTCCCCCAACATTCTTCTCCTCCATCTCCACCCTCCTCTACCCCATCTCCAGCTCCGCAACCAACCTCCTCTCCTGCAAACCCATCCTCTATTTCCAAACATCATTTCCCATCTCCCACTTCCCTAATTCCCATCCAGCATTCTCTCCTATTTCACATCCACTCTCCTCTCCTGCTCTCCATCCTCTGTTTACAACAGGTCTTCTCCCCATCTCCCACTCCTTCTCACCATCCAACTTTCTCTTCTGCTCCCCCTCCTCTGTTCCCCAATAACCTTTTCCACTGCTCCCTATCTATTCCTCAACCAACCTTCTCCCCCTCCTCTCCTGCCACTGCTCTCCAACCAAATTCCCCACTACTCTGTTGAACCACAGAGTTACTGTGCATAAAGTTACGTCTCTGGGACTTTTTATGGTTTTTTTAGTGTTTATAAAGAGCTAGTGTCCGTGGACTGGAATATAATCCAGAACCCAAACAGTGTTGTATGTTAGAGGAGGGGTCAGTGTGACCTTAGGCAGATCATAAACAGGTCTATGCAATACTTAGATGGTCAGGGACATTATAGAGGCAGCTTGAATTCTCTTATACAAGTCCTGAATAC
Organism: Rhinatrema bivittatum; assembly: GCF_901001135.1. Taxonomy (NCBI): domain Eukaryota; kingdom Metazoa; phylum Chordata; class Amphibia; order Gymnophiona; family Rhinatrematidae; genus Rhinatrema; species Rhinatrema bivittatum. Next base: position 483,180,597 of record NC_042618.1, on the reverse strand, counting down.
GAACTAGGGTAAAGATCGATTGAAATAAAGGACAACGTGTCCTGCTGAATTACACACTAGGAGATCAGCTGTGAAAACTGCCAGACAGCTTAACTGAACAGATGAATCAGATTGAATATCCAGCCTAACCCTAAGCTGCATTGCCTTGGATACCTGAACTTAGCTGGCTAGTGCTGAGCGATCATACGAAGGTCCTTTCTTTCAACACACCCCCTCCATCCTGTGGACTGCGCAGCCCTCTCCTCTCTCTATCAAACTCTCCCTCTTGTCCAATGTTAAAAAAAACAATTGCGGGCTGATACCATCTCCCGCCCACTATCCCCCAAATGCTCCCAAAGCTGAGCCAGCAAGAGGACACTGTCTTAGCCCCTACTGGCTTTGCGTCCAGCATTGCTCTGGCTACAGGAGCAGTAGTCACCATTGCCCTGAACAGCAGGGCATGTGCCAATGGAGCTGCCCTGCAGGAGCTGGTAAGAAGGATGTTCTCAGTGCTGCCTGCAACGTGACTGAACGGTAACTGTAACCTTTCCATCACCCTCCTGACTGGGGTCCAGCGGCCAGCATGAGACATCAAAAGTAATCTAGCCACACCTTCCTCCAGCCACAGAAGGGTCACTGATGTTTTGTGTCTTGTTCACAGAGCAAAACAGAGACTTTGGTGGAACGGGGTCTACAGCAAGAATACAGGGACTTTAAACATGGATTTCCAGGACACCTCAGACCCTCCCCCGAGGAGCATCTCATCCTGCCACGGCAGTCACAGCATCTCTCAGACCCCCCAAAAAGAGATCTCCTTCTGCTATGACAGGCATGGGATGTCTCATCTTCTCCTCCTCCAATGGTGC
>NC_042618.1:483139958-483179652 GCF_901001135.1 Rhinatrema bivittatum | reverse complement strand
TAGAGAGTGGCCCTTCTATACACACACACACAGAGAAAACCTTTCCTTCATACAAATACACTAGAGAGTGGCCCTTCTATACACACACACACAGAAAACCTTTCCTTCATACAAATACACTAGAGAGTGGCCCTTCTACACACACACACACACACACAGAAAACCTTTCTTTCATACAAATACACTAGAGAGTGGCCCTTCTATACACACACACACAGAGAAAACCTTTCCTTCATACAAATACACTAGAGAGTGGCCCTTCTATACACACACACACACACAGAGAAAACCTTTCCTTCATACAAATACACTAGAGAGTGGCCCTTCTATACACACACACACAGAAAACCTTTCCTTCATACAAATACACTAGAGAGTGGCCCTTCTATACACACACACACCCACACACACACACACAGAAAACCTTTCCTTCATACAAATACACTAGAGAGTGGCCCTTCTATACACACACACACTCACAGCCTTTATATTCATACAAATATGCAGGAGAGTAGCTCTTAGAAAGAAAAACACACACAAAAGACTGAGCTTAATATGGGCACATAAGAACATAAGAAATTGCCATACTGGGTCAGACCAAGGGCCCATCAAGCCCAGCATCCTGCTTCCAACAGTGGCCAATCCAGGTCACAAGTACGTGGCCAGAAACCAATGTTCAATACATATCCTGCTGTTAGAGCTGAGGACCCAGCTCAGCTGGGGAACCGCCAAGGGAAGAGTCCAGGTCTCCAGGGCAGACTAGACTAGGGAATCTTCGGCCTATACCAGCCACCTTCCCCACAGGTTGAGCCCTTAGATGCTGGTGGCTAGCAGGACTTAAACAAGGGCTGAGACCGAAGGCTAAAGCTGGACTGGAATCCAGAGTGGAGAGGAACAAGCTCAGGTGAAGCTGAACAGGCCTGGGGATATAGGGCTGTAGGCTGTTGTCTGGTGGGTCTGGAGCTCAGGCAGGAACCAAAGTCAGGGGTGAAACGCTGGAACAAGACAGAGGTTACTAATACTGGCAGCCTTGGGACAGGAGGCTAGAGAGCCAGGGAGCAAGCTCAGGACAGGAGGCTTCAGAGGCATGGAGCAAGCTCAGGACAGGAGGCTTGAGAGCCATGGAGCAAGCTCAGGACAGGAGGCTTGAGAGCCAGGGAGCAAGCTCAGGACAGGAAGCTTGAGAGGCAGGAAGCAAGCTCAGGACAGGAGGCTTGAGAGCCAGGGAGCAAGCTCAGGACAGGAAGCTTGAGAGCCAGGGAGCAAGCTCAGGACAGGAGGCTTGAGAGCCAGGGAGCAAGCTCAGGACAGGAGGCTTGAGAGCCATGGAGCAAGCTCAGGACAGGAAGCTTGAGAGGCAGGAAGCAAGCTCAGGACAGGAGGCTAGAGAGCCAGGGAGCAAGCTCAGGACAGGAGGCTTGAGAGGCAGGGAGCAAGCTCAGGACAGGAAGCTTGAGAGCCATGGAGCAAGCTCAGGACAGGAGGCTTGAGAGCCATGGAGCAAGCTCAGGACAGGAGGCTTGAGAGCCAGGGAGCAAGCTCAGGACAGGAAGCTTGAGAGGCAGGAAGCAAGCTCAGGACAGGAGGCTTGAGAGCCAGGGAGCAAGCTCAGGACAGGAGGCTTGAGAGCCAGGGAGCAAGCTCAGGACAGGAAGCTTGAGAGCCAGGGAGCAAGCTCAGGATAGGAAGCTTGAGAGCCAGGGAGCAAGCTTCCTGTCCTGAGGGAGCAAGCCTCCTGTCCTGAGCTTGCTCCCTGGCTTGAGAGCCAGGGAGCAAGCTCAGGACAGGAGGCTTGAGAGGCAGGGAGCAAGCTCAGGACAGGAGGCTTGAGAGCCAGGGAGCAAGCTCAGGACAGGAGGCTTGAGAGCCAGGGAGCAAGCTCAGGACAGGAAGCTTGAGAGCCATGGAGCAAGCTCAGGACAGGAGGACAGGAGGCTTGAGAGGCAGGGAGCAAGCTCAGGACAGGAGGCTTGAGAGCCAGGGAGCAAGCTTAGGACAGGAGGCTTGAGAGGCAGGGAGCAAGCTCAGGACAGGAGGCTTGAGAGGCAGGGAGCAAGCTCGAGAAAGGAAGGGATAGGGAAGCCACAAGGTATACAGAGACAGGGGGCCAAGCAAGGAGCTGAGCAGACTCAATGACAAGGCACGGAGTGTAGACAGAGACAGGGATTTGCCAAGTCATGAGGTCACCAAGACTAAAGCTGAAATGAGGGTAGGCACAGTTCCCAGAGGTCCTCTGGTGGTTGGGAGGCTGCATGACAAGCAGAATCACAATACTTGTTGCTTATCCCAGGAGAGTGTGACACACACACACACACGCACACACACACACACACCACACGCACACACACACACACACACACCGCACACACACACACACCGCACACACACCACACGCACACCGCACACACACACACACATGACCTAGAAACATTTTAGATGTGAGATGAGAGACGTACTTGGTCACTTTTCTCTTCTTTAGGCCATTTTTGTTCCTAAAATACAAACCAAAACTGGTCTTTACACATTTTGGCAGATTAATTTTACTCAGCCCCATCTCACCTTGAGAGACCTTCACGCCCTCACTGTGAGCCCCCGTTTACAGAAACCACCACCTTCTCACACTCCTCACTGCGAGAGATCTCCTCATATCCCCACTCACAGCCACTCTCACACCCCTCACTGCGAGAGATCTCCTCACAGTCCCACTGAGACCCTCTCAGAGTTACTCTCTCACATCCCTCACTGTGAGTAACCCCCTCATACCCTCACTCACAGTCACTCTCCCACCCCTCACTGCGAGAGACCCCCACTCCCAGTCACTCTCACACTCCTCACTGCGAGAGATCTCCTCATACCCCCACTCACAGCCACTCTCGCACCCCTCACTGCGAGAGATCTCCTCACAGTCCCACTGAGACCCTCTCAGAGTTACTCTCTCACATCCCTCACTGTGAGTAACCCCCTCATACCCTCACTCACAGTCACTCTCCCACCCCTCACTGCGAGAGACCCCCACTCCCAGTCACTCTCACACTCCTCACTGCGAGAGATCTCCTCATACCCCCACTCACAGCCACTCTCGCACCCCTCACTGCGAGAGATCTCCTCACAGTCCCACTGAGACCCTCTCAGAGTTACTCTCTCACATCCCTCACTGTGAGTAACCCCCTCATACCCTCACTCACAGTCACTCTCCCACCCCTCACTGCGAGAGAGACCCCCACTCCCAGTCACTCTCACACTCCTCACTGCGAGAGATCTCCTCATACCCCCACTCACAGCCACTCTCGCACCCCTCACTGCGAGAGATCTCCTCACAGTCCCACTGAGACCCTCTCAGAGTTCTCTCTCACACCCCTCACTGCGAGAGAGATCCCCACTCACAGTCCCAAATGGGGTCAGATGATAAGCGTCCCCTCCCACTTAATATTCAGTTAGGGGGTTGAGTTATAGGCTGAGACCTCTCTGTATTTCCAACAGGGGTATTTGCTTTTAACTAGCAGGAAGCTCCCACGTATGGCATTGTAGGTCATCATTGGCTTGGAGTGTTTTCTGGGTCAGATCAAAGACCCACCGAGGCCGGCGTCCTGTCTCTGACAGTGGCCAGGCCGGGATCACTGAGAAGTACCCGAGAGATCCGAATAATAAAATCTGTTCCATACTGCTCACTCCCAGAAGTAAGAGGTGGAGATCCCCAAGTCTGTCTGACTACCAATTATATAAATCTGCCCTCCACAAACCCAGCCTTCACCACCTTCTCTAGCAACAAATTCCACAACTTGACTGAAAATAATATTTTCTTAAATGTGTTTTACGTCTATGGCTTGCTTGCTTCCCAACATGGAGCTGCAATTGGACTGAGTAATTCACAGTAGCACTGAATGTTTCATGGTGATTTAATAAGAAAATTATTACTTACCTGCTAATTTTCGTTCCTGTAGTACCATGGATCAGTCCAGACAGTGGGTTATGTCCCCAATCCAGCAGATGGAGTCAGCACAAGCTTTGAAGGGGCGTCACCATAAGTACTACTACCCCCTCTGCAGGTGTTCAGTATCGAGTATATCAAAGCCCGAGTAGAAACCCCCGAAGGATCAAGTTTGTGGAAACAGATAATGAAAACAATTGTAACCGCAACAAGTAACTGCAAACATCCTACCAACTTGTAGGGAGCTGTGAAAAACAGCGAAAAGAAACGACTGTGAAGACACAGAACACTGCGAGCAAGAAGCAGCGCAGAGCTGAGCAGGATCAAGAACCCAAACGCGGTGGGCGTCTGGACTGATCCATGGTACTACAGGAACGAAAATTAGCAGGTAAGTAATAATTTTCTTTTCCCTGTACGTACCTGGATCAGTCCAGACAGTGGGATGTACCCAAGCTTCCCTAAATCAGGTGGGGTCCTGCGAGGCCTGCTCGGAGAACCTGCTCGCCAAAGTGTCCAGAGACTGAAGAGGCGAGGTGCAGACGATAGTGCCTCGAGAACGTGTGTAACGATTTCCAGGTGGCTGCCCTACAAATTTCCTGCGAGGATACCGAGCGAACCTCCGCCCAGGAAGCCGCCTGAGAACGTGTAGAATGCGCTACGATTCCGGGTGGGGGAGTCCGACCCACCCCAATGTAAGAAGCAGCAATGCCGGCCTTCAGCCATCTGGCAATGGTAGTCTTCGAGGCCTGAGACCCCTTCTTAGGACCGGCCCAGAGTACGAAGAGATGGTCAGAGGTCCGGAACTCATTTGTAGCCTCCAGATAGAGGCGCAGAGTGCGCTTGACATTCAAGAGACGGAGAGACTTCGGCTCTGAGGAAGAGAAGGATGGCAACTCCACCGTCTGGTTCACATGGAATGCAGAAACCACCTTCGGAAGGAAGGAGGGAACGGTGCGAAGCGAAACTCCAGAGTTGGAGAAACGGAGATAGGGCTCTCTACACGACAGAGCCTGCAGCTCCGAGATGCGTCGAGCGGAACAGATGGCCACAAGAAATACAGTCTTGAGAGTGAGATCCTTTATCGTTGCATTGCGCAGCGGCTCGAACGGTGGTCCCGACAGGGAGCGAAGCACAAGGTTAAGACTCCAGGAGGGACAAGGGTCCCGTAACGGAGGACGCATATGCTTGACACCCTTGAGAAAACGAGCAATGTCAGGATACTGTAGAAGAGAGCCCCCATCGCTCAACAGCGAGCCAAGGGCGGCCACCTGAACCCGTAGTGAATTATAGGCGAGCCCTTTTTCCACCCCCGCCTGTAGAAACTGAAGGATCTGAGGTACAGAAGCCTTAGCGGGTCTCGTGGCCTGGCTGGTACACCACAGCTCGAACACTTTCCAGACTCGAACATAGGCCGCCGACGTCGATGTCTTTCATGCCCGCAATAGCGTGGATACTACCGCCTCCGGGTAGCCCCGACGCCGGAGGCGGCGCCTCTCAAAAGCCAGGCCGCAAGACAGAAGAGTTCTGCCTGCTCGAAAAATACCGGGCCCTGATGTAGAAGCTGGGGGAGGTGCCCCAGCCTGATTGGCCCGTCGATCACCAGCTGTAGCAGGTCCGCAAACCAGGGTCGCCTGGGCCATTCTGGGGCGACGAAAACCACGGTCCCCTGATGGCTTTCTATTCTGCAGAGCATCCTGCCCACCAGGGGCCATGGTGGAAAAGCGTAGAGCAGAAGATGTGGCGGCCACGGGAGGACCAGGGCATCCACTCCCTCTGCGCCGCGCTCTCTCCGGCGACTGAAGAAGCGTGGAGCCTTGACGTTGAGAGCGGACGCCATCAGATCCAAGTGGGGGTCCCCCACCGATGGACGAGAAGTTGCATCGCTTTGTCGGAGAGAGACCACTCTCCGGGGTCCAGCAGTTGACGACTGAGGAAGTCCGCCTGGACGTTGTCCACACCAGCGATGTGCGAGGCCGCTAGCCGGACGAGATGACGCTCTGCCCATTGCATCAGCAGCGCCGCCTCGAGCGTGACCTGCGGGCTGCGCGTGCCTCCTTGTCAGTTGATGTACGCCACGGTGGTAGCGTTGTCCGATAGGATTCTGACTTCCCGGTTCCGAAGAAGCGGGAGGAAATGTCGCAGAGCTAGCCGGACCACTCTGGTTTCCAGACGGTTGATTGACCACTTCGCCTCCACCGTGGACCACGTCCCCTGCGTGGCGCTTCGATCGCAGACTGCACCCCAGCCTGCTAGACTGGCATCGGTGGTCACCACCACCCAATTTGGCAGATTGAGGGACACGCCACGGGCCAGGTTCGGCGGATCCAACCACCAGCCCAGACTGTCCCTGGCATTCTGCGGGAGCATCATCTGGTAGTCCTGCGATACTGGTTTCCAACGGGAGAGGAGCGCCCACTGTAAGGTCCTGAGGTGCGCGAAAGCCCAAGGTACAAGGTCAATGGTGGACCCTATCACTCCCAGGAGTTGCAGGTAGTCCCAGGAGGTGGGCTCTGGTGACGCAGAGAACCGTCGTGTGTGATCCCGCAAGGATTGAGCTTTGTCCTGGCGCAGAAAAACTTTGTCCAGTAGGGTGTCGAAGGTCGCCCCCAAAAAAACCCCAAGCGTTGCGAGGGCATGAGGGAGCTCTTGGAGAAGTTCACTACCCATCCCAGGGAATGTAGAATCCGTACTACTCGAGTCACCGCTGAGCGTCCATGATCGAATGACTTCGCCCGGAGGAGTCAATCGTCCAGATAAGGATGAACCAGGATGCCCTCCTTCCGGAGAGCCGCCGCCACGACTACCATGATCTTGGTGAAGGTGCGCGGCGCCGTCGCCAATCCGAACGGGAGAGCCGTGAACTGAAAATGCTGGTCCAGAATTTTGAAACGAAGGAAACGGTGGTGGTCCGGGCGGATGGGAATGTGCAGGTAGGCCTCCGTTAAGTCCAGGGAGGCGAGGAACTCCCCCCGATGCACCGCCGCAATCACTGACCGGAGCGTTTCCATGCGGAACCGAACGACTGTAGGGATTTGTTGACTTCCTTGAGGTCTAGGATAGGCCGGAAGGAACCGTCCTTCTTTGGTACGACGAAATAGATGGAATAGTGGCCCGAGCCCACCTCTCCGAAGGGCACGGGCGCAATAGCGCCTATCTCCCGGAGTCTGTCCAGAGTTAGCTGCACCGCTCCTCTCTTGAGGTCCGAGCCACAGGGGGAAAAGATGAACCTTCCCTGCAGGGGGGCGGACAAATTCCAATGCGTAGCCGTGTTTTATGGTATCCAGGACCCACTGGTCCGAGGTGATCCGTGCCCACTCCGCGTAGAAATAAGTTAGTCGGTCCAGGGGAGTGGGCGAGACTGGCATCATTGTGAAGACTTGGTATAGGGGTTCCCGGTTCCGGGAGTAGTGCGTGTGGGCCGACGCCCGCGAAAGGAGCGCGACCAGGGCTGAGACCTGGGGGCGGATGACCGGGAGCCCGCCTGTCTGTATCCCCTGTAGCGCCGTTGCGCTCTGGCTCTGGTCTGAGAAGAAGAAAATGCTCTGGATGGTCGAAACCTATCCTCCGGCAGCCGATGAACAGCGTTCTCCCCCAGGGACTTGATGATCTGGTCCAAATCCTCCCCGAAGAGGAACTTGCCCCTGAAGGGAAGAGAGCCCAGACTCGACTTAGAGGACGTATCAGCCGCCCAATTGCGTAGCCACAGTAGTCGTTGTGCTGCCACTACCGAAACCATGGATCTTGCGAGGACCCGAAAAAGGTCCTACGAGGCGTCCGCCCCATACGCCACTGCGGCTTCTAGCCGATCTGCCTGGGCAGCCTCATCGGACGGCAGGTTCTGAGACGTGAGGAGTTGTTGCACCCAAAGGAGACTAGCCCGCTGGGCAAGCGAACTGCACATCACCGCCCGCATACCCAGAGCGGAGACCTCGAAAACCCGCTTAAGGAAAACTTCCAACTTACGATCCTGTGTGTCCCGCAACGCCGCACCTCCCGTCACTGGGATAGTCGTCCTCTTCGTGACCGCCGACACTGCGGAGTCCACCTTTGGGACCTTGATGAGGTCCAGAAAATCTTCGGGGAGCGGGTACAGCTTTTCCATAGCCCGGCTGCTCTTCAGGGAGGCCTCCGGGGTGTCCCATTCCCTGGTGAGAAGTTGTAAAAACGAGTCATGAATGGGAAAAGCCCGAGCCCTCGGCCGGAGTGCCGCCAGGACAGGATCTCCCTTCCTTGAAGAAGTGACGACAGCGGGAGCTACTGGGGCAGGCGGGTCTGGTGGCGGGTCCAAATCTAATTCTTGGATGATCTGCGGAATGAGGTCGTCCAGCTCTTCCCTCTGGAAGAGGCGTAGGGTACGCGGATCATCCCCCTCCTGCGTGCCATCCCCTTGACCCCCGTCCGGGAGATCAAGTCCATGTCCCGCTGGGTCTGGCACCGCCCCCACTGCCGCGGGCGTGGATCGGACCCTGGTAGGAAGGCGGGAGGCCCCCACTCCCGGAGGGTCGGGGGGGGGCCGGCGTCGAGGGCGACATCCGAGGGATCTTAGGAGGGGGGGGGGGGGTCCCACAGGTGCTTCCAGCCCCTGCAGATAAGCGGTATGCATGAGCAGGATAAACTCCGGAGAGAACCCCGGCCTGCTCGGGTGCGCTTCGGGGGCGGCGTGGTTCCTGCTCCCTGGCTCTGGGTGCTTGGTTCCTGCACCAAAATCGGGGGAACACCCCCGCTGGTAGAGTCCTCCAGGGATCCGTTCTCCCTCGTGGCCTGCGCCTCAGGGCGCTCAGAATGTAAAATGGCCGCCGTTCCCGCCAAAAATGGCGGAGTGGCCGGCCCGCGCCGCCCGGGCAAAAAAGAGAAATCAGTCAGGGACTGTGAGGTACCTTCCCCCCCGGGGAGGCATCGTGCACAGATGCCCTCCCGGGAAATCTGAGACCCCGGGTCTCCACAGGCCGCACAGCGGGATGGCCGCGGCATCAGGATCGCTGTAGGAGAAAAGAAAAAGCCACGGGGGGGGGGCCACGCGCACAAAAGCGCCGCTGCGGGGGGGCCCGGTCGGCCCGCACTGCCCGCTGTCCGAAAATAGAGGAGGGTGCCGCGGGGGGGCCTTCCCGGCCACACGACCCGCCCCAGACATCTTTCCCTAAATGGCTCAGCAGCCCATGAGGAGCTGTAAAATGGCCGCGGGTGAGGGAGTAAAGAGCGAAGAGGCCGGCTCCACCGGCTTTCGCGGGCACCGGGGGCTGAGCTGTGAAGGAAAAAACTACAAAGGAAAAAAACAAACTTACCCCTGGCTGCAACGAGAAATAAACAGCAAGGCCGCAGAGAAGAGACAAGGAAGAGAAGCCACTCCCCAGAAGTTGAAAGAACTCTGCCTTATTTTTTTTTTTTTAAACTTAATACAAACTTGATACAAACTTGATCCACAGAAAAAGCCAACAACAAGCCATAATCAAGCAAGAAAGTGAAGAAAAAGGAAAAGGAGGGGAAGCCTGATTCCCCTACTCGCATCTGCTGGAGTCAGAAGATACTGAACTCCTGCAGAGGGGGTAGTGGTATATATGGTGACGCCCCCTCAAAGCTTGTGCTGACTCCATCTGCTGGATTGGGGACATAACCCACTGTCTGGACTGATCCAGGTACGTACAGGGAATTGATGTTCTGCTATGCACTTAATAGATTTACTGTTATGCTGACTGCATTTAATGATCGATTTCTTGTATTATCTTGGCATGTATTTATATAATTTGAGACATATTTGATTCATGCTTATTGATGTATTTCATTTTTTACTCTTTGTTACGCACATTGAGAACTGAATATACATTTATATCCTTTTGGGAAATTGCGATATCAACAGACAGTATCTCACTGCCTTAAGACTATTTTATAGGGGAATGCAGATAAGAAGCAGGAACCTCATATGAGCCCAGAACGTGCCATACTGGGTCAGACCTATGGTCCATCAAGCCCAGCATCCTGCTTCTGCCAGTGGCCAATCCGGGTCACTAATAGGGAGATCCCTTCCCTGGTGCTCACTCCCAGAAGAGGTGGAGACACCCAAGTCTAGGTGGCTAAAAACTGTTAGTGGACCTGTCCTCCAGAATCTCATCCAAACATTTTATAAACTCAGATATACTACTAATCTTTACCACATTCTCTAGCAACAACATTCCCCAATTAATAGAATTTTGACTGAAAAAATACAATTACCACAACTGCAAATCCCCATCACACGGTGCATCCCACAGCAGCACTCGCCATCATGCAGTATTTACCACAACTGCAAATCCCCATCACACGGTGCATCCCACAGCAGCACTCACCATCATGCAGTATTTACCACAGCTGCAATCCCCATCACACGGTGCATCCCACAGCAGCACTCGCCATCATGCAGTATTTACCACAGCTGCAAATCCCCATCACACGGTGCATCCCACAGCAGCACTCGCCATCATGCAGTATTTACCTCAGCTGCAATCCCCATCACATGGTGCATCCCACAACAGCATTCGCCATCATGCAGTATTTACCACAGCTGCAAATCCCCATCACACGGTGCATCCCACAGCAGCACTCGCCATCATGCAGTATTTACCACAGCTGCAATCCGCACCACACGGTGCATCCCACAGCAGCACTCGCCATCATGCAGTATTTACCACAGCTGCAATCTGCATCACACGGTGCATCCCACAGCAGCACTCGCCATCATGCAGTATTTACCACAGCTGCAATCCGCATCACATGGTGCATCCCACAACAGCACTCGCCATCATGCAGTATTTACCACAGCTGCAAATCCCCATCACACGGTGCATCCCACAGCAGCACTCGCCATCATGCAGTATTTACCTCAGCTGCAAATCCCCATCACATGGTGCATCCCACAGCAGCACTCGCCATCATGCAGTATTTACCACAGCTGCAATCCGCATCACACGGTGCATCCCACAGCAGCACTCGCCATCATGCAGTATTTACCACAGCTGCAATCCGCATCACACGGTGCATCCCACAACAGCACTCGCCATCATGCAGTATTTACCACAGCTGCAAATCCCCATCACACGGTGCATCCCACAGCAGCACTCGCCATCATGCAGTATTTACCTCAGCTGCAATCCCCATCACACGGTGCATCCCACAACAGCACTTGCCATCATGCAGTATTTACCACAGCTGCAAATCCCCATCACACGGTGCATCCCACAGCAGCACTCGCCATCATGCAGTATTTACCACAGCTGCAATCCGCATCACACGGTGCATCCCACAGCAGCACTCACCATCATGCAGTATTTACCACAGCTGCAATCTGCATCACACGGTGCATCCCACAGCAGCACTCGCCATCATGCAGTATTTACCACAGCTGCAATCCGCATCACACGGTGCATCCCACAACAGCACTCGCCATCATGCAGTATTTACCACAGCTGCAAATCCCCATCACACGGTGCATCCCACAGCAGCACTCGCCATCATGCAGTATTTACCTCAGCTGCAATCCCCATCACATGGTGCATCCCACAACAGCACTCGCCATCATGCAGTATTTACCACAGCTGCAAATCCCCATCACACGGTGCATCCCACAGCAGCACTCGCCATCATGCAGTATTTACCACAGCTGCAATCCGCATCACACGGTGCATCCCACAACAGCACTCGCCATCATGCAGTATTTACCACAGCTGCAATCCGCATCACATGGTGCATCACAGAGCTGCACTCGCCATCATGCAGTATTTACCACAGCTGCAATCCCCATCACACGGTGCATCCCACAGCAGCACTCGCCATCATGCAGTATTTACCACAGCTGCAATCCCCATCACACGGTGCATCCCACAGCAGCACTCGCCATCATGCAGTATTTACCACAGCTGCAATCCCCATCACACTGTGCATCCCACAGCATCACTCGCCATCATGCAGTATTTACCACAGCTGCATTGCCCATCACATGGTGCATCCCACAGCAGCACTCACCATCATGCAGTATTTACCACAGCTGCAATTCCCATCACACGGTGCATCCCACAGCAGGACTCGCCATCATGCAGTATTTACCACAGCTGCAATCCCCATCACATGGTGCATCCCACAGCAGCACTCGGTCTCGGGGGTATTGTACCCACAAACATTTCCCTTGCTAGCACAGCGCTCATTGTTCAAATACTCATTTAAGATAGCAAACTCACTTACCAAGGGTTAATATAAAAAGCCAGAAGGTAATCAGTCCAGAGACAGGAGGGGAGCAGAGTTAGGAAAGCAAAGATGCTCCTTCGCCTATCAGCGTTAGTAGAGAGAGACGTGAGGAGAGAAAGAGCAGCGTTACTCCAGCAGCGAGCGGGGGCCTGAGACTGCCCCTTCTTCTGAGACCTTGTAATAAGCTGGCTGTCTGTCTGTCTGTCCCACATTAATAATGATACAGCCCCCTCCCAGGGCCATCAATACGGGAGGAGAAGGCAGAGTCCCGTCCAGGATGCCAAGGTGAATGGGGCAAGGGAGGGGCAGAGGAAGAAGAGCAAGCCATGCACTTCTCAGCCCCTTTCCATCTCCCCCCACCCCCCAGACGTGCCCACAGGCTCCCCAGGTTATCCAATAACTGCCCAGCCTGCCAGTCTGGGGGTGCAGTGTCCCAAGCCCTCATTCTCCCCAACTCTACCCCCAATACAGCCTGCTGCTCCGCTACACGAGCTCCCTCCTTCACACAGAAACCAGCAGTGCTGCAGCGCCTCTTCCAGCCTTCCTTACCCCCGCCCTCACCGCTCCCTGCAGCTCCTGTTTCACCAGTGCAACCTCCTGTGGGTCCTTCATGACCCACCCGAAACCTATGCACTACCAGTAAGTACCGAGTGGCCGAGTGGTCAGAGCAATGTGCTGAGAGGCAGGGAACTTGCGGTTCAAATCCCAAATCCCCCGCTGAGCTTCGTATCCGCTTGGGCAAGTCCCTGTATCTTCTCCTGCCTCAGATATTCACTTAGTGCCTGGATCACGAAGGCTTTTCTCCGTAACTTTAAAACGAGCGCCGCTGCATAATTTAATATCCAGCACCGCACATTCGTGTGCTCGATTCTCCCTTGGGACCTTGTCGGCTTTAATGCGCACCCCTAAGTGGATTTTAAAGCTTGCGCGCAGGAAGGCCATTCCCAGTTTTACCAGTTAGGCCACCAGTTCTCCCAGTCTCTCTCAGGCTCACCCAGGCCCCTCTGGTTCTTCAGCCTGCACTCCCCCCCCCCCAGTTTACCCAGAGCCCTCGCCCTGCTGTTTTAGGCCTCATCAAGCGCAGAAGTAAAGATGCGTGGCTGAGCCCCCCCGTGCGTTGCGGCCGCTGGATTTACAGGGAAACTGTGGCCCCGCCCCGGAACACCCTAACTCCGCCCCTTTTTATTTTCCTTGCACACACACACATATATGCACATAACTTGCAGCTTTTAAAATATTCGTCGCTCACTCGTGTACATGGACCTTTTAACGTGAGCAACGCTTTTAAAATTCACCCCTTTAGATTGTAAGCTCTTTGGGAAAGGGACTTAGTGATGATGCTGTAAGGCACTTTGAGCATTATTTGCAAAGGCAAGTTAAAGATCTTTATTTTTTTTTTAGAAAGGAACCCTATCAGTGCTGAGAGCTCTTGCCTGAGGATTTCATGCTATTCACATGCACCCCATAGGCGCTAATCCCAGCAGCCCATTCAGCAGGAGTCACCAGCCTGCCATTCCTACAAATGATGAGACGCAGAGCAGCAGCAGCAGCACAGACGAGACTCCTGAATGGGTGCATGCAGCGCACAGGCTGGGGCACAGTGCAAGCCTCTGCTCCAATCGCTGCAGCTGGAACGGCAAGGAACCCGGCACCTGGCTGGACTCTGTGTCACTGAGATCCCAGTTACAGCGAGCGCTTTAGGGGAAGGACTGCAGAGGTCCATGGTGGCCTTCTAGCTCTTTCCGTCTCTGTAGCAATCCAGGGAAGGTCAATGTTCAGAAAAGCGGCAGGAGGACGAGTTAGCTGGATACTCAGTGGGACCAGTCTGCTGCTTAATATTCTCAGCTGAGGTTATCCAGGTGACCGGCGATATTCACACAGAGCCACACTGAAGGGGCGGCAAGCAAATATTTCTAAATAATGCCTTGTGCTCCTCCCACTAACACTGATGTGGCACTTCTCCCCCTGAATTCAGGAAATGTATCTGCCCTCCTGAGCCACCCCCACCTGCAAGCCCTCCGGCAGGGCAGCCTGCTCGCACCGTGCTCCAGAGAGCTGGGGGCGAGGGGAGGCTCCTCGGGTCAATGCGTGGGGAGGGGGCACGATGCCCGCTTCAGTTGTAGCTTTTGAGCAGGATGGAGGTGGGGGATGGGGCCTGCGATCTGTTGAAGACGGCCTGTTCGGGTTAAGGGATGACTGTGGATAAGTTCAGACCTGCAGTGGGACCGGACAGACGTAGCCACCCGGCACTGACTTTCTGCGATGCCCGGCTAAGCTCAGGCTGCACCTTTTTCATCTGCATAACCTTTCAGCCGGGTAATAACTTAACCAGGCAGTGCTGGGGCATATTTAACCCCCTGGATTGCTCCAGATAGGAATATTGACCTCTGGGTATCTGTAGCCAGTCCTACAACAGTACAAAATCCCTTCCTAGGAAGTTCCTGGGCTGCTTTTCTCCTTAATGTTGGCAAAGTCTTTTCTTTTCTTTGTAGCTGCTCTGGTAGCAAGATCACTGCAGGAAGCTTTTACATATTTTCACAGAGTAATTAAACCTTCTGGTAAATGTCTCTTTTCTAATGTGCATGTGGGGGACCCCCTGTTCGCCCACCCTTAGGGTTAGAGAGCCAGGGGGACTCGCCAGCGCTTGCAGCACCTCCCCCTGAGGATGGCTGAGGTGCTCGATTCTCTGCCTATGTGGGGGACCCCCTGTTCGCCCACCAGATGGCCCCAGATCCCCACCCCTAGGATTAGACAGTGAGGGGGACTCGCCAGTGCTTGCAGCACCTCCCCCTGAGGATGGCTGAGGTGCTCGATTCTCTGCCTAAGTGGGGGGCTAGGATTGGGCTGGGTGTCTTCACGTGACAGCACTTCAATAACTCTTCCCACATCCTTTCCAGCCGGATACTCACCAGTTCTGTGGGAGCTTTCCGTCTTTCTCCAACGAAGCAAAATTAACAAATGTTCCAGCCCCGCATTCCCTGCTAGAAAAGATGAATAAATGTCATCAGTAGGGGATGCTCAGCAGCTGCCAGCTCAGGAGACAGACTGCAGATCCTTCCGGGAGAAATGCTAGCTTTTTAATGATATGTTGGGATTGCATTGACTTGGTACGTTATTGACTGTAACACACTTCAAGAGCCTTTTGTAGTGAGGCATGGAACAAGGGGAATCGTGGCCTGTTAGAAATGACTATTTATCAGGTATGTCAGTGGCACAGCCTGACACAGGACATGATAAAAACCGTCTTCAGGTCCCCTCTGGCAACAATCATCTCCCAAATCCTTTCCATCTAACATCCACCATGCACATAAGGCCCCCTTTACCCCAGTTTATTCGCGTCTCACATATTCCAAGGTATAATTACAGTTCAGTATATCTGCTCCTGCCAGTAACAGGAACATCCAATAATAATTTTCAGCCAGCTGATAGAGAAAAGAAATAGTTAGTTTCCATGCTCTCAGAGATTTGATCAATTCTGCATCATGTCTGGGAGTATTGGGCTGGCTGGGCCTGGGTCCTGTACCTGTAGGTAACATGCATGTGAGGGAGAAGCTGGCGGTGACCTCTGCTTCTGTAGATGATATGCTTGGGAGAGCGGGATAGGGCAAGTGTAAGCATGCTTTGAAAGGGTTGCCTATGAAGCTAAGAAATAAAAATCATTGCAGCACTATGAAATAGCACTGATAGGATTTAAAAAAAATATCCAAGGCTGTTGCAATGCTAGAATATATGCTGAAATGCTAAAGAATATGTAAAAAGTCAAAAGGTACGTTAAGGTTGAACACTGAGTTTCATTTCTACCTTCTGGCTCAATTTACAAGAATTCAATCTCAATAGCATATATGAGATAAAATTATAATGCCAACCAATTAGGAAAATGTCATGCAACAAACAAACTCATTGGTGTGTAAATTACAGGTGGTGACCTATTTAACCTATTGTATCAATAATGTTCTTTGAGACTGCTCTGGAATTGCCTTGCTGGTAATTGCACTCTCCTGGAATATGCCATTTTCTTAAATAAAAATCTTTCTCTTTTAGCTGCCAGTGTTAAGTGTTTATTTACAGCCCACAACACAAGGGTCACTGTATCTGTAGGTAGGATGCTTGAGAGACATGGACTGGCTGTCTTTTGGGTCTATATCTGTAACGTGCCTGGGAGGGGCTGGGGACTGGATCACTGTATCTGTGAGTAACATGCCTGGAAGGTACAGCGTCTCAAGTTGACTCCCATGGATTGTGATGTGAGAGGTGTATGCAGTGTGATTTTATGGGGGATATAATTTGGGACTACTTTTTGTCAATGAATGTGAGATAATTTGTGACTTGCTACCATGGTTGCAAACACAGACTCGCAAGATGAGCTGTTTAAAGCAATGATAATAATGAAGATGTTTTGCCATGGCCTAGGTTTTGTTACTGCCACTCAGCACACAAAGGATACAACTCTTCACTCTGGGAATATCTGACCAGGTTCCCAGAGGCAGGATGGTACACTGTGGTTTGTGAGGTCTCACTGGACATCCTGGTTTTCTAAGGATGTCCAGTGAGAACCCAAAACCACAGCTAAGAGTGTCACACGTAATCTTGCTAACCTGGAGCCCATCTCCTCGGCAGGTGTTGTACTATGGTCACATAGGCTGCTTTAGTCAGTCCCTTGATTGTATCTGCTTTACGTTATTGATAGGAGGTATCAATCAACAAAAGAAGGGGAGGGTTGAGTTTTGCCTGTTCATTCCACTATTCCAAACTTGTATGTAAGGAACAGGAGCACATTACCACAAATTCCTAAAAGTATGAACTGACTGAGATCACCCAACGATGAGTGAAATATCTGACTCATTCAATAAAGGATGGGAAGGTGACATTTTCCACTGAAAAGGAAATTGAAGGATAAGGGTCCTGATTGGATGCTTCAGGGCGGATGTTTTTGAGGAAGCAGGAGAAGAGGGTGGCAGATGTCTGGAACAGAAGTGGTGCCCTGACAGAATTCAGGCACATAGGGGGAACAGTGGCAGGTAGAGTATTGCATCAAAGTCACCCTTTGCCATCAAGAGCAGCGGCAGGAGGAGACATAGCAAAGAGAAAGTAAGGTGCAAAAGAAGCACGAGCCAGCAACACTGCAGGCCACAGGGTAAGTGGCTCAATTTCCATCCAGCAAGGCCATGCGTACACAGGTAACTGTGAAGTACAAAGCTCGGTGGCCCTGGTGGTGGGAGGTCAGGACCCTGTGTGCTCATCTGTGCAGGATGGCAGAGAACCAAAAAGGACTTGGGTAAGGAGCAATCGCCTATGAGCGGTCAAGCTGGGACAGACCCTTAGCACTCACGACGGGATGGGCTATGGTCTTTTCCATCAGAAATACAGCTGCTGCAGCGCCACCCACCTGGCCATTTGTAGGTGTTTTCGTCTGAGGAGAAGCAAGGTGAGCAGCAGTAGTGCAATCAGGAGAATGCTCAGGATGGCCAGCACGGAGATCACCAGCACCTTCGCATCCATCTCAGCCACTGCAAGAGAAGCATCGCATGCCACTTACTGCTCTGCGCGGGAACTGAAAGGCACCCTCTTTATTTTGTTGTTGATCTATTGAAATATATGTCTGTATGTGTTTAAAATTAATATACAGAGTGTTAAAACAAATCCCATGGGACGGGAGCACAGAAGGAGGGGAGCTGGGAAACAGGAAGTCTGGGGTCCCCTTACCCATCAGTCCCTCATGCAGGAAACGCATTACAGGAGAGTAATAGTGAGGTGAAGAGGGGCTCACCCAGTGTGGAGACGGTGAGGAAGGCAGAAGCACTGTGAGTGCGGTGGCTGATGCTGCTCACGCCGCAGTTATAGGAAGTGCCTGGCTGCAGTCCGGACAGAGTCACAGTGTGGGAAGAGACTCGGGAAGATTCCTAAAAACAAACACAATGCACTTAGCGTCTTGTTTAGTAACCATGAGACAAGTTCTAAATACCGTACATTAATTGCTCTCTGACCTACTCTCCTGGTCCACTTTCCTATGCTCCCTAACCAACATCAACTTTCCACCACACTACCTAATCAACCAACCAAACTTCTGCCATGTTCCCCATCAACCACTCCTTTACCCCACTCCCTAAACAATCTTCTCCTCTACTCCTGCTCCACATACATACACTGTTCCCCACCCAACCTTATTCTCTGCTCCCTAACCAACATCAACTTTCCACCCCACTCCCTAATCAACCAACCAACCTTCTGCCATGTTCCCCATCAACCACTCCTTTACCCCAATCCCTAAACAATCTTCTCCTCTACTCCTGCTCCACATACATACACTGTTCTCCAACCAACCTTATTCCCTGCTCCCTAACCAACATCAACTTTCCACCCCACTCCCTAATCAACCAACCAACCTTCTGCCATGTTCCCCATCAACCAGTCCTTTACCCCACTCCCTAAACAATCTTCTCCTCTACTCCTGCTCCACATACATACACTGTACCCCAACCAACCTTATTCCCTGCTCCCTAACTAACATCAACTTTCCACCCCACTCCCTAATCAACCAACCAACCTTCTGCCATGTTCCCCATCAACCACTCCTTTACCCCACTCCCTAAACAATCTTCTCCTCTACTCCTGCTCCACATACATACACTGTTCCCCAACCAACCTTATTCCCTGCTCCCTAACCAACATCAACTTTCCACCCCACTCCCTAATCAACCAACCAACCCTCTCCTCTACTCCCCAACATTCTTCTCCTCCATCTCCACCCTCCTCTACCCCATCTCCAGCTCCGCAACCAACCTCCTCTCCTGCAACCCATCCTCTATTTCCAAACATCATTTCCCATCTCCCACTTCCCTAATTCCCATCCAGCATTCTCTCCTATTTCACATCCACTCTCCTCTCCCTGCTCTCCATCCTCTGTTTACCAACAGTCTTCTTCCCCATCTCCCACTCCTTCTCACCATCCAACTTTCTCTTCTGCTCCCCCTCCTCTGTTCCCCAATAACCTTTTCCACCTGCTCCCTATCTATTCCTCAACCAACCTTCTCCCCCTCCTCTCCTGCCACTGCTCTCCAACCAAATTCCCCACTACTCTGTTGAACCACAGAGTTACTGTGCAGAAAGTTACTTCTCTGGGACTTTTTATGGTTTTTTAGTGTTTATAAAGAGCTGTCCGTGGACTGGAATATAATCCAGAACCCAAACAGTGTTGTAGGTTAGAGGAGGGTCAGTGTGACCTTAGGCAGATCACTAAACAGGTCTATGCAGATACTTAGATGGTCAGGACATTATAGGCATCTGAATTCTCTTATACAGTCCTGAATACGAACTATGGTAAAGATCTATTGAAATAAAGGACAACGTGTCCTGCTGAATTTACACACTAGGAGATCAGCTGTGAAAACTGCCAGACAGCTTAACTGAACAGATGAATCAGATTGAATATCCAGCTAACCCTAAGCTGCATTGCCTTGGATACCTGAACTTAGCTGGCTAGTGCTGACGATCATACGAAGGTCCTTTCTTTCAACACACCCCCTCCATCCTGTGGACTGCGCAGCCCTCTCCTCTCTCTATCAACTCTCCCTCTTGTCCAATGTTAAAAAAACAATTGCGGGCTGATACCATCTCCCTCCCACTATCCCCCAAATGCTCCCAAAGCTGAGCCAGCAAGAGGACACTGTCTTAGCCCCTACTGGCTTTGCGTCCAGCATTGCTCTGGCTACAGGAGCAGTAGTCACCATTGCCCTGAACAGCAGGGCATGTGCCAATGGAGCTGCCCTGCAGGAGCGGGTAAGAAGGATGTTCTCAGTGCTGCCTGCACGTGACTGAACGGTAACTGTACCTTTTCCATCACCTCCTGACTGGGGTCCAGCTGCCAGCATGAGACATCAAAGTAATCTACCACACCTTCCTCCAGCCACAGAAGGGTCACTGATGTTTGTGTCTTGTTCACAGCAAACAGAGACTTTGGTGGAACTGGGTCTACAGCAAGAAACAGGGACTTTAAACATGGATTTCCAGGACACCTCAGACCCTCCCCCGAGGAGCATCTCATCCTGCCACGGCAGTCACAGCATCTCTCAGACCCCCCAAAAAGAGATCTCCTTCTGCTATGACAGGCATGGGATGTCTCATCTTCTCCTCCTCCAATGGGTGCAGGACACTCAGGGAAGTCAGAGAGCTACGCATTGCTCTGCAATCAGTTTCCCCCAGCAGACACTTTACAAAATCCCTGAGCAGATTCTAATGCTGCAGGCTGACGAGAGCACAGCAGCAGCCACTGGAGCCTTCCCCCAGGGACGGGTCACCTGCAATTTACCCGAGACAGGGCTCAGGCTGCCAGTGACGGCCCTGCTGAATAAAGGCTGATATCTCACCCAGCGAAACAAGGCGTGGCGCGGACGTGTTGCTGCTTCCCTCGCTATAGGCTGTTACAGTCAGATTGTAGCTATCCCCCGGCGGCAGACTAAGCACTGCAGTCATCACACTGCGCACCACCTGAAGGGAGAAGAGCGTACGGCACAGGTGTCACTAACAGCATCGCAGTCTGCCCTTCAGTGCCCTGCAGTCACTCAGAACCAAAAAGCAACCCACAAAGTGTCTAATTCTCTAATACAGACAATTGCTAAGACACGGGAATTTCAAGGGCACACATGCAATGCGAGGAAAACCAGGACTGGAGGCAGGAATGGATCTGGATGGATCACAGGATTCCCAACTGACTCCAGATTTTCAAGACAGGCTGATCCAGCCCTGGTTTTATCCCACTGTATGCAGGGACTTGTAGTCTCGTTTTTCTTAGGAAATGCAATAGGGAAATTGGAACCAGAAGTGCCTCCATTCAATGGGGTAAATCTAAGACTGGATCAACCTGTTCTGAAAATCTGGAACCCTGAATTGAGTAAAACCCTACTGAGTGCACTGTGATACCATCCAGTACTGGTCCAGATGCCCAGGGCTTTGCCTCTTGCACCACACTACTGGCCCAGCTTTCCACCCTCCTGGTAGGTCACTCCTCCTGCCAGCCGACACTGTGACATCAAAGATCAGTCAGGTCTGGGTGCACAGCTCAGATAAAATATGTAAGCTGAGTCCGGTGCTTGCCACGCACTGATTTTACTATAAATGTTTCCCATGTGCAGACCTCATAGACATGCGCGCGCGCACACACACACACACACACACACACACCCTCCCCTATCACAGAACAGGTACAGCACAGGCAGCAGCAGTGCAAGCTTCCTACACACACACACACACCCTCCCCTATCACAGAACAGGTACAGCACAGGCAGCAGCAGTGCAAGCTTCCTACACACACACACACACACACACACACACCCTCCCCTACCACAGAACAGGTACAGCACAGGCAGCAGCAGTGCAAGCTTCCTACACACACACACACACACACACACACACACACCCTCCCCTATCACAGAACAGGTACAGCACAGGCAGCAGCAGTGCAAGCTTCCTACACACACACACCCTCCCCTATCACAGAACAGGTACAGCACAGGCAGCAGCAGTGCAAGCTTCCTACACACACACACCCTCCCCTATCACAGAACAGGTACAGCACAGGCAGCAGCAGTGCAAACTTCCTTCACACACACACACCCTCCCCTATCACAGAACAGGTACAGCACAGGCAGCAGCAGTGCAAGCTTCCTACACACACACACACACCACCCTCCCCTATCACACAACAGGTACAGCACAGGCAGCAGCAGTGCAAGCTTCCTACACACACACTCACACACCCTCCCCTATCACACAACAGGTACAGCACAGGCAGCAGCAGTGCAAGCTTCCTACACACACACACACACACACACACCCTCCCCTACCACAGAACAGGTACAGCACAGGCAGCAGCAGTGCAAGCTTCCTACACACACACACACACACACACACACACACACCCTCCCCTATCACAGAACAGGTACAGCACAGGCAGCAGCAGTGCAAGCTTCCTAAACACACACACACCCTCCCCTATCACAGAACAGGTACAGCACAGGCAGCAGCAGTGCAAGCTTCCTACACACACACACACACACACACACACACACACCCTCCCCTATCACAGAACAGGTACAGCACAGGCAGCAGCAGTGCAAGCTTCCTACACACACACACACCCTCCCCTATCACAGAACAGGTACAGCACAGGCAGCAGCAGTGCAAGCTTCCTACACACACACACATCCTCCCCTATCTCAGAACAGGTACAGCACAGGCAGCAGCAGTGCAAGCTTCCTACACACACACACACACACACAGTTATAGAAAGTGGTGAATAAATCTAAATTAACATGTACTGCATTGTCAATCTGCATTATAATACATGTAACTGCTTACAGCTCCCCTATGAGGAAAGGCTGAAGAGGTTAGGACTTTTCAGCTTGGAGAAGAGACGGCTGAGGGGGGATATGATAGAGGTGTTTAAGATCATGAGAGGTCTTGAACGAGTAGATGTGACTCGGTTATTTACACTTTCGAATAACAGAAGGACAAGGGGGCATTCCATGAAGTTAGCAAGTAGCACATTTAAGACTAATCGGAGAAAGTTCTTTTTCACTCAACGCACAATTAAGCTCTGGAATTTGTTGCCAGAGGATGTGGTTAGTGCAGTTAGTGTAGCTGGCTTCAAAAAAGGTTTGGATAAGTTCTTGGAGGAGAAGTCCATTAATGGCTATTAATCAATTATACTTAGGGAATAGCCACTGCTATTAATTGCATCAGTAGCATGGGATCTTCTTAGTGTTTGGGTAATTGCCAGGTTCTTGTGGCCTGGTTTTGGCCTCTGTTGGAAACAGGATGCTGGGCTTGATGGACCCTTGGTCTGACCCAGCATGGCAATTTCTTATGTTCTTATGTTCTTACTGCCAGAAGTCTAAGAAGTAAGATGGGAGAATTAGAGTGTATAGCAGTGAATGATGACAGACTTAATTGGCATCTCAGAGACATGGTGGAAGGAGGATAACCAATGGGACAATGCTATACCGGGGTACAAATTATATCGCAATGACAGAGAGGAGCATCTGGGAGGCAGGGTGGCGCTTTATGTCCGGGATCGCATAGAGTCCAACAGGATAAACATCCTGCATGAGACTAAATGCAAAATTGAATCTTTATGGGTAGAAATCCCTTGTGTTTCGCGGAAGACTATAGTGATAGGGGTATACTACCATCCACCTGGTCAAGATGGTGAGACAGACAGTGAAATGCTAAGAGAAATTAGGGAAGCTAATCAAATTGGTAGCGCAGTAATAATGGGAGACTTCAATTACCCCAGTATTGACTGGGTAAATGTATCATCGGGACACGCTAGAGAGATAAAGTTCCTGGATGGAATAAATGATAGCTTTATGGAGCAATTGGTTCAGGAACCGACAAGAGAGGGAGCAATTTTAGATCTAATTCTCAGTGGAGCACAGGATTTGGTGAGAGAGGTAATGGTGGTGGGGCTGCTTGGCAATAGTGATCATATGATCAAATTTGAATTAATGACAGGAATGGGGACAGTAAGCAAATCCATGGCTGTAGCACTAAACTTTCAAAAGGGAAAGTTTGATAAAATGAGAAAAATAGAAAAAACTGAAAGGAGCAGCTACAAAGGTAAAAAGTGTGCAAGAAGCATTGACATTGTTAAAAAATACCACCCTAGAAGCACAGTCCAGATGTATTCCACACATTAGGAAAGGTGGAAAGAAGGCAAAACGATTACCGGCATAGTTAAAAAGGGAGGTGAAAGAAGCTATTTTAGCCAAAAGATCTTCATTCAAAAATTGGAAGAAGGATCCAACAGAAGAAAATAGGATAATGCATAAACATTGGCAAGTTAAATGTAAGACATTGATAAGACAGGCTAAGAGAGAATTTGAAAAGAAGTTGGCCGTAGAGGCAAAAACTCACAGTAAAAACTTTTTAAAATATATCCGAAGCAGAAAGCCTGTGAGGGAGTCCTTTGGACTGTTAGATGATTGAGGGGTTAAAGGAGCACAGAGAAGATAAGGCCATCACGGAAAGATTAAATGATTTCTTTGCTTCGGTGTTTACTGAAGAGGATGTTCGGGAGGTACCCGTAATGGAGAAGGTTTTCATGGGTAATGATTCAGATGGACTGAATCAAATCACGGTGAACCTAGAAGATGTGGTAGGCCTGATTGACAAACTGAAGAGTAGTAAATCACCTGGACCGGATGGTATACACCCCAGGGTTCTGAAGGAACTAAAAAATGAAATTTCAGACCTATTAGTAAAAATTTGTAACCTATCATTAAAATCATCCATTGTACCTGAAGACTGGAGGATAGCAAATGTAACCCCAATATTTAAAAAGGGCTCCAGGGGCGATCCGGGAAACTATAGACCGGTTAGCCTGACTTCACTGCCAGGAAAAATAATGGAAAGTGTTCTAAACATCAAAATCACAGAACATATAGAAAGATGGTTTAATGGAACAAAGTCAGCATGGCTTTACCCAGGGCAAGTCTTGCCTCACAAATCTGCTTCACTTTTTTGAAGGAGTTAATAAACATGTGGATAAAGATGAACCGGTAGATGTAGTGCACTTGGATTTTCAGAAGGCGTTTGACAAAGTTCCTCATGAGAGGCTTCTAGGAAAAGTAAAAAGTCATGGGATAGGTGGAGATGTCCTTTCATGGATTGCAAACTGGCTAAAAGACAGGAAACAGAGAGTAGGATTAAATGGGCAATTTTCTCAGTGGAAGGGAGTGGACAGTGGAGTGCCTCAGGGATCTGTATTGGGACCCTTACTGTTCAATATATTTATAAATGATCTGGAAAGAAATACGACGAGTGAGATAATCAAATTTGCAGATGACACAAAATTGTTCAGAGTAGTTAAATCACAAGCAGATTGTGATAAATTGCAGGAAGACCTTGTGAGACTGGAAGATTGGGCATCCAAATGGCAGATGAAATTTAATGTGGATAAGTGCAAGGTGATGCATATAGGGAAAAATAACCCATGCTATAATTACACAATGTTGGGTTCCATATTAGGTGCTACAACCCAAGAAAGAGATCTAGGAGTCATAGTGGATAACACATTGAAATCGTCGGTTCAGTGTGCTGCGGCAGTCAAAAAAGCAAAGAGAATGCTGGGAATTATTAGAAAGGGAATGGTGAATAAAAAGATTAAATGATTTCTTTGCTTCGGTGTTTACTGAAGAGGATGTTGGGGAGGTACCCATGATGGAGAAGGTTTTCATGGGTAATGATTCAGATGGATTGAACTAAATCACGGTGAACCTGGAAGATGTGGTAGGCCAGATTGACAAACTGAAGAATAGTAAATCACCTGGACTGGATGGTATACACCCAGGGTTCTGAAAGAACTAAAAAATGAAATTTCAGACCTATTTCAATTATTTTGTAACCAATCATTAAAATCAGCTTTTGTACCTGAAGATTGGAAGACAGCCAATGTAACCCCAATATTTAAAAAGAGCTCCAGGGGTGATCTGGGAAACTATAGACCAGTCAGCCTGACTTCAGTGCCGGGGAAAATCGTGGAAACTGTTATAATGAATAAAATCACAGAACATATAGAAAGACATGGTTTGATGGGATGCAGTCAGCATGGCTTTACCCAAGGGAAGCCTTGCCTCACAAATCTCCTACAGTTTTTTGAAGGAGTTAATAAACATGTGGATAAAGGTGAACCGGTAGATGTAGTGTATTTGGATTTTCAGAAGGCGTTTGACAAAGTCCTGCATGAGAGTCTTCTAAGAAAACTAAAAAGTCATGGGATAGGAGGCGATGTCCTTTCGTGGATTACAAACTGGGTTAAAAGACAGGAAACAGAGAGTAGGATTAAATGGACAATTTTCTCAGTGGAAAAGGGTAAACAGTGGAGTGCCTCAGGGATCTGTACTTGGACCGGTGCTTTTCAATATATATATAAATGATCTGGAAAGGAATAAGATGAGTGAGGTACTCAGATTTGCAGACGATACAAAATTATGCACAACTGTCCACACGTTTATTCACCCTTTCAAAAAATGTAGATTTGTGAGGCAAGACTTCCCTTGAGTAAATCCATGTTGGCTGTGTCCCATCAAACCATATCTATCTAAATGTTTTGTGATTTTATCTTTTATAATATATTATGTGGGAAATCTCAAGCAGAGTGTGATACATTACAGGAGGACCTTGCAAAACTGGAAAATTGGGCATCCAAATGGCAGATGAAATTTAATGTGGATAAGTGCAAGGTGATGCATATAGGGAAAAATAACCCATGCTATAATTACACAATGTTGGGTTCCATATTAGGTGATACAACCCAAGAAAGAGATCTAGGTGTCATAGTGGATAACACATTGAAATCGTCGGTGCAGTGTGCTGCGGCAGTCAAAAAAGCAAACAGAATGTTGGGAATTATTAGAAAGGAAATGGTGAATAAAACGGAAAATGTCATAATGCCTCTGTATCGCTCCATGGGGAGACCGCACCTTGAATACTGTGTCCAATTCTGGTCGCCGCATCTCAAAAAAGATATAGTTGCGATGGAGAAGGTACAGAGAAGGGCAACCAAAATGATAAAGGGGATGGAACAGCTCCCCTATCAGGAGAGGGTTCAGCTTGGAGAAGAGATGGAGGGGGGAGGGGGGAATATGATTTAGGTCTATAAAATCATGAAAGAACTAGAACAATTTAATGTAAATCAGTTATTTAGTCTCTCAGATAATAGAAGGCCAGGGTTCAGACCATGAAGTTAGCAAGTAGCTCATTGTTTTCCACTCATGTATAGTTAAGCTCTGGAATTCATTGCCAGAGGATGTGATTAAGGTAGTTAGTGTATCTGGGTTGAAAAAAGGTTTGGATAATTTCCTAGAGGAAAAAATCCATAAACTGCTATTATTTAATAAAAAGTAGCTTGAGATCTATTTAATGTTTGGGTAATTGCCAGGTATTTGTAGCCTGGTTTGGCCTCTGTTGGAAACAGGATGCTGGGCTTGATGGACCCTTGGTCTGACCCAGTATGGCATTTTCTTAGGTTCTTATGTCCTTTGTGAGACCTCATTTGGAATACTGAGTACAATTCTGGAGACCGTGTCTTCAAAAGGATATAAACAGGTCCATAGGGAGGCTACTAAAATGGTTAATGGTCTTCATTCTAATGGATATGGGGATAGACTTAAAGATCTAAACATGTACACCCTGGAGGAAAGGCGAGATGGGGAGATATGATAGAGACATTGAAATATCTGAAAGGTTTCCATGCACAGGAGGGGAGCCTCTTTCAGTGGAAGGGAAGTTCTAGAACGAGGGGCTCAAGAGATGAGGGTGAAAGGGGGCAGACCCAGGAATAATCTTAGGAAATATTTCTTTACAGAGAGGGGGGTGGATGCATGGAACGGCCCCTAGTGGAAGTGGTGGAGATAAAAATAATATCTGAATTCCAAAACCCAGGGGATCTCTAAGGAAGTGATGAGAATTTATAATGCTAAATTAACTGGACAGATGGACAGCTGGATGGGCCATGCGTTCTCTTTCTGCCGTTGTCTTTCTATGGGTTAAGTGCTTGTACATCATCGGAGCAGCAGGTTAGTGGCGTTAGCAGCTGCACCTCCTGCCCAGCCCATTCCTCCCCCAGAAAGCCTCTGTCTTTGTGGGCACTTTCTGCACAGTTGGGCGACTGAGGATGCAACTTACCCAGGTATCTCTGACTCGTTTTCCCCATGGGACAAGCAAGCACATCCTCTAGACTTGCTCCCGCACTGAATTACAGCCCAGCAGGCACCTAACTCCAGTAAGTGCCCTGCTGCCATTGACTGAAGTCGCTGCAAGGAACAGGCCGACGCCATATGGGCGCGCGTTAAACGTGTCCTCACGACTGAGCGCCCGCCCTCTTAACGTGCGCCGACGCTCCTCTCCCGGGCGCCTGATTTAATACCTAAATGGGCTGCCACATTAAAAAGGAGGCGCCAGGGAAAACCGTGAACCCCTAGCGCCTCCTCGGCATCAGGCGCCCAGGAGAGGTGGCCGTCAGCCGGTTAGGGAAAAGACGCGCAATTTCATGCCTTCCGTTCCCTAACCTGACCTAACCTCTCCTTTTTCGTTTCCTCCAACTTAATATCTCCACGCTATTATGTGGGGAAAAGTACAGAAAAGCAGCATTTTGGGGATCCTCGAGAATTAAATCTCCAGGGCAGGCATTCGTTTTTGCGAGTAGAAATGTGCGCGGCGGGCACACCATTTCTTTCTGCACCTGGGGGTAACAGCTCACAGCCTCATGAACATGATGGGCACTAGTAGCTACGCGCTCGATTGGATGCTCTAACCCCCAGTTTTGGATCGGGGCTCATGGACGCGCGCTGAGCTGGGCGCTGGCCACACTGCACACTATTGCATCGAGAGCAGCTGTGGCCGGGCTGACCGGGGCAGCGCAAGGCCCGGGAGTTCCTGTAGCAGCGTGGAGAACGCTCCCCACTCACATTTTTTCTCACTTTCTTTCTGCCTTCTGCCACCAGCAGCCAGTGCAGTATCCTGGAGTGCGTCAGGTCAGAGGCTTCATCTCCGTAGCTCCAGCTGACATACAGAAGGTTGTTGAAGTACTCCAGAGCGCTGATCTCTGGGGAGAGCGGAGCTGTGAGGGATAAAAAGGCGTCACATTACAGCCCCCCCAGACTCTGCTCGGCAGTAGGTCTAAGTAATCTATTAAACCGACCCCTTAGGTCACTCTGAAAGTGCCGGAGGGACAGGCAGGCCTCGAGCTGCTCTCAAAAGCCAGACGAGCCCTCTGCAGGAGAGAGAGAGAGAGCCTGGCCTGGCCCTGCTCGGCGGTCACAGAGGGTTCATGCTCATAGCTTAGAAGCTGCACATATATCAATCGAAAAGAGCTCAGCATAAAACCCCACATTACTAATGTGCTTAAATTGTCATTCAGCAGGGCTGAGTTATCCAAAACCTTCAACCAGACCTGTCCAGCAATGTCCTTGATACCATAATCCCGACTTGGATTAATGGAGCTGCCTTTATGAGGACATTAATGTATAGACTCATATTATCCAAAATAGTGCAGCTGATCAGCTGTCTCGGGCCTCCAGTACCTGTAAGATATTATCCTTAATTTTCAAGGTTTTAACTCTGGATCTTCATACGTGAGAGAGAGGCTGGAATTACACCTACGCTCATTGCAGGATCTCCGTACAGGCTAAGGAAAGATCCTTCTCGTGTCTTAGTCCCGTTCTCTGGGACTCTACTCCTACAGAATTAAGAGGGATGAGAGAGCTTCCAGAACATGGGTTTTTAGATTGTCTCTTCTCTCTAGAAGTATGAACTGCAGTCCGACTCATCAGACATTTCCTCAACCTACAAACCTTGTTTTACATTAACGATTCCTGGGACAAGTCTTCTGGCATCTGTTCTTCTCCATATCAGGTTCTTTTTGGACCATAATTATACTTGTTATTGGTTTTATATATTATCTGTTGCATTCTTTTGTATTGTTATTATATCTATGGCTTTTATTTTATGCCAGTATTACGTTATTTTGCTTTGCTATTCTATGTATGTTGTATGCTGCCTACAGATAAATATAATAAAATCAAGGAATAGAAATATATAGGAAAGTTGACTGATGTAGTTTATCTGAACTTTGACAAAGTTGTGAGAGAGCACCACAAGAATGGCTGCTTTTTAAATTAACTGCCTTTTCACCCATTCTGTGACTATGGGCAAATAGCCCGATGACTCAGGCCCTAAGAAAGAATAACATTTGCAAATGGGTTAGAAATTGGCCGAGGGTCCTACTAATGGCACATTCTAGTACTGAAACGCTACTTTTCTCTATTGCGAATTATTTGCTTAGTGAATTTGATCAAGGAAGGCTGGTAACTGGGGTATTTTTGGATGTGTCGTCAGCTTTCAACACTGTTTCTCATCATATTTTATTAGATCATCTGAAGGAATGGGACAGTACATAAACGGTTCAAATCGTACCCAAATTCTCAAGCACAGCAGGTACAATGTAATGGTCTCTCCTCCGGGATAGCACAGAGATGAACACTGTCAGCAGCTTTCTACAACCTCTACATGTTATCAGTGTTTTCCGTGTTACAACAACACTGAATTACATGTTGAATGTGTGTGGACAATACTCACTTGTATTTCCCTGCTACTCGTTCTTTGCAAGCTGAAGGCCTCCGTGCTAGCAGTGCTTGGATGTATGAAAATCATCTTAAACCAAATGTCAAAAAATCTCAACTTATTTGCTTTTCAAGCCAAGCTCAATATTTGCAAGAACAAAACGTTAACTCTTCTATGTTTATGGAAAGCGATTTGCCTTTAAGCCTGTAGTACACAGCTTGGGCTTCCTTCTGGATTCACAATTGACTTGTCGGGCCCAAGTTCATTAGGTTTTACGGGTGGGATTTTATAAACGGTGCCTGCTAAGACATTTAGGGTTTGTTTTAGATAAAGATGATTTTCGAACCATTATTCAAGCATTTATAATTACTGTTATTGATTAGTGTAATGCATTGTACGTTGGCCTCCCTGGTTCAACTATTCACCGTCTGCAACTATTGCAGAGCTCTGCCGCGAGGTTGATTTGTGGAGCCCAAAGGTGTGACCCCGTTATTAATCAGTCTTCAGAGGTTACCTGTCAGTAAACATATTGGGGCAGATTTTCAAAGGGATACGCGCGTACCCTCCGAAAACCTGCCCCAACCTCCCCCTGCGCACCGCCGAGCCTATGTTGAATAGGCTCGGCGGTGCACACACAAGCCCCGGGACGCATGTAAGTCCCGGGCTTTGCTAGGGGGGGCGTGTCGGGGGGCGGCGCGATGTTCGGGGGCATGGTGCCAGCCCAGGGGCATTCCAGGGGTGTGGCCACGGCTTCCGGACCAGCCCCCGGTCCGGAACATGGCGCGCCGGCAGCCAGCCTGGTGTGCGCAAGTTACGCCTGCCTCGGGCAGGTGTAACTTTTGCAACAAAGGTGGGGGGGTTTAGATAGGGCTGGGGGACTGGGTTAGGTAGGGGAAGGGAGGGGAAGGTGTGGTGGGAGTAGAAGGAAAGTTTCCTCTGAGGCCGCTCCGATTTCGGCGCGACCTCGGAGGGAACAGAGGCAGGCTGCGCGGCTCAGCACGCGCAGGCTGCCGATTTTGGGCAGCCTTGCGTGCGCCGACCCCGGATTTTAAAGGATACGCGCGGCTACGCACGTATCCTTTAAAATCCGGCGTACTCTTGTTCGCGCCTGGTGCGCTAACAAAAGTACGCGTGGGCGTAGTTTATTAAATTCTACCCCGTTGACTTTACATGGCTGGTGCTTGTGTTTAAAACCTTAACTGTCTGAGGGTCCATGTGCAACGTGTTCCCACCCGAATTTAACTTCTCCGGGGGAATTGCTATTGCAAGCTTCCCCTGCCAAGCAGGCTCGTGTAAATGGCACTGGAAAAGCTGCTTTTTATGGTACTGGACCATGGTTGCTGAATGCTCCTCCAGATGCATTAAAACATATTCAGGATCTTTTAACTTTTTGGAAGCATTCTTGTCTGTGAAAAAGTAAGATCCAAAAAAGGAAAGTTGGATACTTTTGCTGCTCTGAATGTTTATTTTGATGCATGTTTTAATGGATTTTGATATTGCTGCATGGGGGCCTATAATAAATAATAAATACATAACCATATTGTACCTGGAATAAAGGGACACGGGAGGCTGCACAGAGCTGCTGTTGAATATTTTTGTCGATCATATAGAAGAAGGAATGAAAACCAGTGAGGCTGATCCCAGCAGGAGAGTTACCCGGGTATTCAGTGGAACCACTACCCAGGTACTGAGGAATATCAGTGCTCAGTGGCCAAAACTTAGCTCTGTGTCCAGATAAACTCCTCATGGGCAACAAGTTACCAGGACAAAACTTAGCCAGGGCATGGGGAGGGGGGGATCTGAAATCTCTTGAAAAGTTACCCAGACAAAGGCTTTGAATATCAACTGCGATATTTGCATTTCTGCAGAGGCCGTTGGTAGTGGACGCCCTGCAGATGAGACTGGACGTAGATAGTGCAGGGGCCGGCACTGTTCTGTGCGTGTGGGCAGGAACCAGGGAAAAGCCCTGGGGAACGAGAGCAGCCAGGATCTCCTCCCCCCTTATCACAACACATCTGGAGTTCAAGGATCCTCAGAGGATCTCCAGATGTTAGAAGGGCCACTGAGCTTAGAAAGCTGAAGGACTGTCCATGCCGGGGCTATGTGCCTGGAGAGGAGGCTTCAGGACACATCCTCCAGGATTAGGGGGGGTGATTCGTGGCACAGAAAAGGATTTCATACCCAAGGAGCTGATGTTATGAATATTTTGCCAGCAGTAGAAGTTCTGGCTTCAGCGCTGAATGAACTCAGGAGCAGAGCGGAGAAGACCTTGGTGGCCGCACGCTGGGGACAGAGGCTGATCCTGGGATTCGGAGACAGGCGCCAGATTTGGGGCAAGGAAGGAATTTATGCCCCACTTGTGCGTCCCCTTCCCTGGATTACCCTGGAGCCCGGCAATCGGGAGGAGGTCTTTCGGCATTAAGGAGCCCACCTGTCACGAAGCTGATGGAGGGGGAGTCGCAGCAGCGCTGCTCGGGGACGCCCCACGTTACCATGGTGACCCTGAAGCTGTAGTACCAGGCAGGTCGCAGGTCATCGATTCTCTGTGAGGAAGAGAAACAGGGTCACTGCACGCAGAAAGCAGCCCCCAGCCCCCCAGCCCTGTGCAGCCCCCATCCCTGTGCAGCCCCCCAGCCCTGACCCCAGGACTGGGGACCTGCCTCCATGCCCAGCGAGATTGCAGCAGGTAATGCCCCTTCCTGCCTTAACCACAAGCTTTGAGCTGAAAGGATGCTCAGCCCGTGCCTCGCCGCAGGAACAAAGCTGGGAGACTCGCCATCCATTTCAATTAAACAACTGGAAACCTGCTGCTTTCGTCAGCCTTTCAGCCCATGAACTTATTTCACCGGCCTTCCACTCCCAATTGCGCTGCTTGTTTTGCTTTTTAACAAATTGCTGCTGGTTGCTTTCTGTTCCCCTTCACTATTATAATCCATGGTTTGGATTTATCTTCTATGCAAGTTGTTAACGCCTCCTTGCCCACTCGCTTGGAGTTCACACGTGGGAAGAGTGTGTAATACAACAAAAGAACAGAGATCCTATGGGCGGCCAGAGACCATCACCCTCCACCCTCAACACAAGCTCAAGAGCCTGGGAGTCATCCTTGACTCTCCCCTACCATGGAGAGGTAAAGAAAGCTCGTCACTCCTCCTTGCAACCAGTTTTAAAACAGACTTGTAATCAGCAGTACTCTCTCTCTTAGATTATAACCAAAAGGCAATGGCCAAACTCCAGTCAGTGCAAAATGCCACCGCCAGAACCATCACTAGCAGTAGAAAATGGGAACTGTTAATATCTCTGCATCAACTCCCAGTCTCTCTATGCATTAAATTCAAAATCTTGTTCCTAACACTCAAAGCAATTAAATGCACTGATGAAGAAGGTGAGGGGTGATCGTCCTAGCTGAAACTTGAACTCACCCCAAACCACCTGATCACATTGTCCCTCAAGGTTAAATGTAAAAAAAAAAAAAGAGCCAGAACTTTCAACAATTTGCGGATGACAGAAAATTATTCTGAATACTTAAATCACAAGCAGATTGTGATAAGTTGCAGGAGGACCTTGCGAGACTGGAAGATTGGGCATCCAAATGGCAGATGAAATTTAATGTGGACAAGTGCAAGGTGATGCATATAGGGAAAAATAACCCAGGCTATAGTTACACAATGTTGGGTTCCATATTAGGTGCTACAACCCAAGAAAGATATCTAGGTGTCATAGTGGATAACACATTGAAATCGTCGGCTCAGTGTGCTGCGGCAGTCAAAAAAGGAAACAGAATGTTGGGAATTATTAGGAAGGGAATGGTGAATAAAATGGAAAATGTCATAATGCCTCTGTATCGCTCCATGGTGAGACCGCACCTTGAATACTGTGTACAATTCTGGTCGCCGCATCTCAAAAAAGATATAATTGCGATGGAGAAGATACAGAGAAGGGCAACCAAAATGATAAAGGGAATAGAACAGCTCCCCTATGAGGAAAGGCTAAAGAGGTTAGGACTTTTCAGCTTGGAGAAGAGATGGCTGAGGGGGGATATGACAGAGGTGTTTAAAATCATGAGAGGTCTAGAACGGGTAGATGTGAATCGGTTATTTACTCTTTCAGATAATAGAAAGACTAGGGGGCACTCCAAGAAGTTAGCATGGGGCACATTTAAAACTAATCGGAGGAAGTTCTTTTTCACTTAAAACACAAATTAGCTCTGGAATTCATTGCCAAAGGATGTGGTTAAAGCAGTTAGTGTAGCTGGGTTTAAAAAAGGTTTGGACAAGTTCCTGGAGAAGTCCATAAACTGCTATTAATGTATAAGGAATAGCCACTGCTTGTTGCCAGCATTTGTAGCATGGGATTTATTTACTGTTTGGGTACTTGCCAGGTTCTTATGGCCTGGATTGGCCACTGTTGGAAACAGGATGCTGGGCTTGATGGACCCTTGGTCTGACCCAGTATGGCATATTCTTATGTTCTTAAGGATGTGGCACCAGAACTGTGCAATTCACCACTCCCTTTACGAGCCACTAACAACTACCTGACTCTTTGGCCAACAGAGCTAATAGGCCACAGACCAACTGAAAATTTAGATCACTTAGATCAATTTAGACAGATCATCTGCCATTTAGATGCCTCTTTCTCCAAACTCCCAAAGTCCTTCTGTATTTCCTCACAATCTTTATGAATAGTTTTGCATCATCTGCAAATCTGATCTCTCCTCTTGTAGCTCCCCTTTCTGGATCATGATTGGATTAGTTGAACAGCAGTGGTCCCCAGACAGATCCTTGGGGCACGCCTCTTATTCTCCATTGACAAGGAGGACTGAATTAGCTACGACATGTGGGTGACATCAAAGGGTCTGGGATCTCCAGACATAATCCTTGTGCCTGAATCTTCGTTGGCACAAGGGACAGATGAAGCCTGCCACTGAGAGTATTTTCCGCATGTCAGCCCACAGCTGTATAATGCAATGACGATGGAGCAGCCTTCTCTGATGCTCTAATTGTCAATGGTTTCGAGGTTTGATGCACTTTACGCTCTGGGATTCAATGCACTGAAAGCAATGAGGATGTTATGCTCTGCGGCCGCTGTTGCTCACCTCTTTGTTTGTTGCCTTAGCTCCATTGGGGGAACTCGCAGCCTCTGCCAGCTACCACTGGCCTTCCGCCCTCCGTTCTCAGGCCTCCTCGAGCAGCATGGACGCCGCCGACTGCCATCTTGCCTGTGGGGTTCCCTAGCTGCGTGCGCGCTCCCCAACCTGCTTTAATCACGTCATGTGGGAACCTCGGGGGCATCCCCACCAGATGACGTCACTCAACCTAGATACTTAAGCTCACCAGCCCAGGCAGACTGCAACGAGTTCACTTGCTACAATTATTGCTCTCTCTGCTACGTTGTTCCGGTTCCTGCTTTCGTGTTGGAGACTATTGGGTACCCGCTCCTCGGGGGCCCTATCTCGTCTCTTGGCTATCCACTCCTTGGCGGGCCTTCACACAGATTCCCGTCTGCCTCGATCCCCGAGGCTTCTCCGGACCTATTACTGCCTTCAGTCGCTATGAGTACTACGCTGCGGATCCTGCATTATTCTCTACGCGGGAACTCTCTCCGGTGTACCCCGCTCTGCGAATCACTCCCGTGACCTCCCACCTAGGGATCCTCTCATATACCATCTCTACGGATCCAGTGTATTTTAGTGACTGTTCTTCTACCGGCATCCCCTGCTCCTCGGGTAGTGCCATTACTATTCGTCTACTCCAGTTCCCGAGCAGAGTCTGACGTCAGCAGCCGCGCTGCCGCACCGTGGCCCGCCTCCAGGGGTCACTCTCTCTCTCATTCTACCTGCTGCTGTATCCCATCCCACAGCCGAGACTCCGCCTTCCGACGGTGAGGCTCAGTGGGGCTCCTCCCCCTGGGGGTTCCACCTCTCGCCTCGGTCAAAGGGTCACATACTTACAAATCCTAACCGAGGACTTGCACTTCAATGGTGCCGGCTGCATCACCGGTACCAGGTATCTGTGTGTTGATGATGGTGGATTATGTGCACTGATGGCACCAATGCTCCGTGCACAAAGGATTGATTCGCCAGAGAATCCTGCAGCAAGTGCATCAACTCTGTGGTTTTTCGGCACCAGCTCCACCCAGTGGTGCTTCTCTTTCTTCGATGCATTTCATGACTTTTTATATTAACTCAACCCCAAAACCTCAGCTTGCTCTACCAAAGGGGAAGATATTTTGGAGGAACTCGAGGAGGCTTGTGGAAGAGGATCCACTGAGGATTCTGAGAGATTTATGCACCTCCTTCAATTTACAGGCCCTCAGCAGCTGGGAATGCAAAACATGCGGCCACAATGGTAACAGCTGGCTTGGTTGTGTTCGGCCTGAGGCAGTGATAACAAATTTCATATCTGTCAGTAATGGACAATTTTCTACTGCATAAACAAATCTTTAAACCTGCTCACTGTACGCAATATTAGAGGTTCAGGAACCTATCTGCTACTGTGCACCTCGATTCCCCCTCCCCCACACCTATCGGGGGCTGGTAGTGCTACAGGCAGTTCTCTCTACTCCCTCCTATGCCCACACAATCCAAATAGTTCTGAAAAGACCATGTTTTAGCCACAGAATTAGACTTCTATTTGTCAGATTTTCTAAGGTTCGCATTTAGAAGAAAATAAACAATGCATGTCTCTAAAATTACTCAGCATCAGTTTATAGTAAATAAAGATTTGCATCATTAGTAGATTGAAATGTGCCATAAGCCTTAGCCTGCGTAGAGTATTAATAAAGAGAACTAACTGGCTAGCCCCAGCCAACTTCGGGAGATTCCCTTCTGTTTACTTCTAGAGCAGTTTCTGGCTGGAGATCTCGGGGATCGTCTCGAGGGAAAGAGCTGGTTTCCTTGGTCCTGGTACCAGCTGGGCTGAGAAGGCGTCTCTCAGTTCTGGGGCCATCTCTGGCTTTGTGGTCAGTGGCCAGATATCAGGCAGGGCTTTCCTCTCTCCAGCCTCCCCGGACACGCCTGGCCTTGGTCCTCTGCCTCCTTGACGCAGGGAGGGGCAGGGTTGATGACTCCATGTCTTCAGTCACTG
This sequence comes from Rhinatrema bivittatum, assembly GCF_901001135.1. Classification (NCBI taxonomy): domain Eukaryota; kingdom Metazoa; phylum Chordata; class Amphibia; order Gymnophiona; family Rhinatrematidae; genus Rhinatrema; species Rhinatrema bivittatum. The sequence continues at coordinate 483,142,314 of NC_042618.1, read as the reverse complement.
ATGAATATGCATAAAGTTTATGCATAGTCATGCAGCGGGCGGACGATGTCACCTCTGCATTTCAGATCACTGACCTCCCCCTTTTCCATGGCGGGAGTCACTACTCCTGCCGCATGGCGACTGGACTGTGTACAATCACATCTTGACAGGTGCTGTCTTGCCATGTCAGCAATTTTCAGATGCTCCCCCCTTTTCCATTGGGGTGAGGGGGGGGGGTCACTGCTCCTGTCCGATGAACTGTCCTTGGATAGGCTGTGTTTTCTGCTCTGGGGAATTAAGTTGTTTTTGAGTTTCTGCCCTGCCTGTCCTAGGGCCACTTACATTTATTTAGAAAGGAGCTTATAGTCCTTCAGTCAACAAGCCAATCTGTTAAGCTGAGTTGTACTGCTCAAAGTTTTTATCTTGTTTCTCTCTCTGCTGAGACCTAGATGTCTGCATCCATCCTTTAATCTCTGTGTGCGCCTCTAAGGTCAATATTCATAGAAGGTAGAATTCATATTTTGTTGCACACAGTGGTAGAACAGCAGGTATCTGTTGTGATTCTGCCCTCTGGGCAGCCTCTTACCTTCTCTCTGCCTGCCCCGTGGCCTGGAGGCCGCAGTCCCTGGTCTTTCTTGCAGCTGGAGCCGCTCCTCAGTCTGCCCTCTGCGGCTTGAAAGCTGCCGACAACGCTGGGCCTATTCATCCGCCCTGCCCTGCTCTTCGGCGTTAGCATCAGCATGGCCACTGGCCATGGTCCTGCACAACTTCCCGCTTCCTGTTCCTAAGGCGCGGGCCACGCTTCTTCACAAGATTTAAAGGGCCCACAGCCAGATATGCCCTGGGTTCCACCTGATGACTGTTTCCTGTCTCAGCCCTATAAAAGGGCTTCTCCAACACTTCAGCTTTGCCTTGCATTGGATTTACTTGCTCCTGGAAGTCTCGTCTTCCAGCGCTCCGTCAGGTCTTCGTTCTTCGTTGGAGCTCCATGTCTCATCTGCTTCCTGTGTTTGTGGCTTCCTGATGTTCTATGTCTTCATGTCTTGAGGTTCCTAGTCCAGGCTTCCTGATGTTTTACTTCCTGATGTTCCGAGGTTCCACTCCTCCTTTGCTCGTTCCGAGTCCTCCTGACCCTCCAGCTCCTTTGGTTCTCTCCAGATGACTCTTTGTTGAGGGTAAATCCGTCTCATCTGTTCCTATTCTTATCATTGGAGTTGTCTCCTCAGCTGGATTCCCTTCCTGCGCTTGTCCCGCTCTCCGCGTGGTCTGTGACCAGCCTCTCCAGGTTGTGTAGGGTGCGCAGAGGGACAGGGTGGTCCGTGACCAGTCCCGCGGGTGGACTGTGTAGGGCGCCCTGAGAGACAGTGCCAATGTCCGAACCTTCCCAGCTTCTCGTCTCGTCCAAGTGTCTTCCAAGTTCCTCGTCTCCTCCAAGATCCTCATGCACTTCCATAGTCTTCTCGTCCATGTCTTGAGTCTTCTGTGTCACAAGGCCTCCGTCCGCCCTCATCCTCAGTCTGGCCTGCTGCTTCTTGCTGATACCTAGTGGCAGGTCCGAAAGGGCTGGGAACGGTCGGAGGACTGTTCACTTACTAACATAGTGTTGTTGGCTCCAGAAGCATGCAGGTCTGGCAGAGGGTCAGACTTCGTCTTCATCCATGCTGGGACACGCCTCATCAACCCTCGGTGCTGTCTTGGATTCGTCTGGGGTCAGGCCGAGGCCCAAGGACACACATTCCCCTCAAGTTGGGATCGCTCTCCCAGCGGTCCCATAACATAACAGTATCTCCCTTATATCACTATGAGTTTTTTTCTTGCTGTCATCCTGGAGAAAAAAAATCTTTTTTTTTAATTTTAAAACAGCACTGAAAAGTTATGATTCAGGATTACTGAGGCACCAAGGCAACTTTTGAAGAAAAAAGAAATTAAGAATTTTAGAGAAAATGTAATACAAAATACGAACAGATAGGGTACTTGTCCGTGTTGATGCTCAAATGAAAAAATACTGAAGGACTCATGAGGCAACACCCACATGGGAATTCCTGCACATGCTCAGATACAGTCAGTGAGCTGGACTGCTACAGATCCCAACACATTAAATACACACTAGCACAGGGGAGGCCAACTCCAGTCCTCAAGAGCTACAAAGGGACCTGGCTTTCAGGATATCTACAATGAATATGCATGAGACAGATCTGCATGTACTGCCTCCATTGTATGCAAATCTATCTCATCCATATTCATTGTGGATATCCTGAAAGCCTGACCTGTTTGTGGCTCTCGAGGACTGGAGGTAGCCACCCCTGCACTAGAATAGCTCACTTCAATTACAAATGCAAAAAACAGACAGACAGACTCTCATCAAAGACAGAATAAC